>NC_073303.1:68209864-68354864 GCF_027595985.1 Sorex araneus
TTAAAAGCAGGCTCCCAGAAGAGAGCTATGCAGAGAGTCTCTTGCCCGCATGCCTGGCTGTCTTCCCCCAGGGCCCCTCGGAGGGGATGGGCTCCAGCTTCCCTCCCCACCCTGAGCAGAGCTCCTGGTGGCCGAAGACCGCCGGAACCTAGCTACAGCCATGCTCGAGGCCTCTCTCCACAGGTTCGGACGGGCCTCATGCATGAAGGTACCAGCAGAGGAACTCAGGTGTGTGTAATCCCATCAACAGCCAACATCCAGAGACTTAAAAACAAGCTCCCAGAAGCGCTATCTTGTAGCCTACTTCTCCCTCTGGGAGAAACTGGCAAGCTACTGAGAGTTTCCTGCCCACATGGGACAGCCTTGCAAGCTTCCCATGGTGTATTCATATGCTAAATCCAGTAACAAGCTGGATCCCCTGACCCTTAAAGAGCCTCCTGTGCGACATCATTGGGAGGGCCAAGTTGAGAGAGACTTCTAAGATCTCAGGAAAGGACGAATGGAGAGGTTACTGAGCCTGCTCGAGAAATCGATGATTAACAGGATTTCGTGATCGTGATCGTATGACCCGAGTCTAGGAGAGGTTTGACTAGAAAGCTGATAAAAAGATAAAAGAAAAGATAATATGTAGGTGGATCTGGCCAGTTCTTTTTTTTTTTCCTCCCAAGTCCTGCCCTTGTAGTTTACTAAGTGACAGTGGAAGGACCTGCAGTCAGCATGTAGGACGACAGTCCGTGACTGTGTATCTTGTTCTCATCTCAGTATACTTGTTTTTAAAATGAAAATAATAATGTAGCTGAATGCGGTGGTAAACAAAGACAGGCATTTCTCACTTGGATGCTGTCTGGGAAACAATAGATGTACCTCGAGATAACCCACATAATCTGCTGACTTGGAAGAGGGCATCACCCAGGCAAAGAGCATCCTGTGTAGCCTGAATAAGACCACAGTGCTAGAGCTTGAAAGATGGCAGGGGGAGGGGGGAGGTTAAGGCACCTGCCTTGGATGCAGGCAACCCCATCTCAATCCCCCTGTGCTTCATGGTTCTTACAGGCATCCTCACACGCCCTGTCCCAAAGAAAAAGCACACCGCTAGATGCAAAACTAGAAGGCTTGTACTCTTTCATTGGATAAATGGTTCAATAAATTGTGGTATAGCCATAGCATACCCAGAGGGGGGCGGGTGAGAGCCCTCCCCGCCCCAAGGGACCCAGCCCCGGCAGCCGACCTCCACTACCCAACCACCGCCACGCTCCAGGCTGCTTTCCACACGCTCTGGCTGAGCCTCACGCATGCGTGAACATATTTCTGGACCACGCAGCTGCTTCGACACATCATCAGAGAGGCCCAGCGAGCTACCGAGAGTATCCTGCCCTCATGGCAGAGCCTGGCAAGCTCCTGGTGGCATATCTGATATACCAAAGACAGTAACAATAGCAAGTCTCATTCTCCTGACCCCGAAACAGCCTCCAATCATGGGGAAAGACGAGTAAGGAGAGACTGCTAAAATCTCATGGCTGGGACGAATGGAGACATTACCGGTGCCCTCTTGAGTAAATCGATGAACAATGGGATGACAGTGATACAGTGAAAATCAGAAATTATATCTCAATCTGTCAAACAATGAGACGAGAAGTTCTGGGTTTCTTGGTCAATCAGATATTCTCTTTAGGGCACCATTCAGTCATTCAGTCACTCCACCCCTCCTCTCTCTCCCCTTACTCGGGCACCTAGCCTGTTGTGTGGTGTAAAGCAGACGTTGGTTACAGGAGATATTTATTAGAAGAGGTGAAACAAACTGGCAAGGAAAGAGGCTGGAGGAAGGGCTGGGTACCAAAAATAGAGCTGAGCCACAGATGGGATGGGACCGAGGAGCGCTGACGGATCAGGAGAGAGATCAAGGGAAGTCATCCCTGAAATCTCCATGTCTGCACATCTTTCCACAGCCACTGTGCAGTGGGTGAAGCAACAACTGTCACGCTGTTCGTGCCACTCACAGGATTTTCCTTGTAAGAAGCATTTTCACAATTAAGTCACAGCTTCCTTCACCTAAAGGCATAAATCCTTTCTAAAAAAAATCTGAATTATCTCAAATTCAGCTTAATACCATTACAATAGCACACAGATCATTTTGTCACCAGTCTAGGGGGATAATACCAAAGAACTTGTCAATTAATGTTATATTTGATTATGCATTGACTTGGCTCTTCTTTTACAGAAATGTTTTATTTAGCCGCCACTACTTTTACTCTTCTCTCTACTTTGCAGTCTTCTGTGTTCAGGGAAATATATAAGACTCTGTCTTTAGTATCTGTTTGCTAGCATTTTTACAGTGAATTGGACACAGTCTCTCGCCATCTGTCTGATTTCCCCCTCTCTTTCTTTCTCTTTGGTTACAGGCCAAATAAGAAGAGGGAACTCTGGCCACAGACCTTTCAAAGGGAATACATTGTGAACGCTTACTTGGACAAACATTTCTCCAAGGTAAATATTATCATTGTACCAAGAGGGGGGCAGGCTCTTCATTAGGATTTGCAAATTGCAGTGCTCCAGCACAAAAGCTGAATTGTTTCTCCTACTACAAACGGAGAGGGAGAGAGGGGGCCGGAGGAGAAAGCAGAGCTGTGAGTGCTCCCTGCATTCTGTCCTGAATGTGTTACCAGGAGAAAGCCGTCAGCATCTCCGAGCTCAGTGAGCTGGACTGCAAATGTGTGGGGAAAGGGGAGGAGCAGGGAAGCCGTACTTTGTGTGTGTGTTATTCTTTCGGATATTCATAGAAACAAAAGCCTATGTGATCTGAGTATAAACAAAGCATTTTTCCTTTAAGAGGAAAGAGTTGGGTGATTCTCTCCAGAGGCTAAAGTCAAATATATAGTCATATCACAGGGGGAGGGGTGGGAGACCAGAAAGGAGTGAAACCTAAATCATTATTGTCCATCAATAAAAACTTTACACATGTAGGCAATCATAAATCAATCCATACACTTTTATGAAAGTACTGCAAAGTAAACCATTGGTAGGTTGTTGAGAATGTTTCATACAGTGGGTTTTGGAAAATCATATTCCCTAAAGGCTCTTTTGGGAGGTATGTGATGAGAGAGAGACACACAGACAGACAGACAGACAGACAGACACAGACACAGACACACACAGAGAATGTGAATGAATGAGTTGCATGAATGAATGAATGGGGAGAGAGAAAATACACACCAAAGTGAAGTCTGTCAGCATCATACTGTATGTCTCAGAGGAGTAACTCGAGGCACTTTCTTTATGGATCATGAGCTTAGTGAGAATAAAGGGCTTAAGAGAAGCAGCCAGCTTCATAGGCAGCATCAGCATTCATGAATTAGCTGCCAATATTTTAACACAAATTGCTGTGTCATTTCTATGAAGTACCCTACCGCTGCTCAGTCGCTAGCCCAAAGCTGTTCTTTGCTAAATCCTGAAATTGTATCTGATGAAATGCCCTCTTCCTTCCTGATAGAGATATTTGAGTGCACATACACACAGGAATGGAAAATATACGATCCAATTTAAAAGAAAATAAACTTGTCAACTTTCTCTGTTTAGCAGCTAATATATGGATGACATTACTTAGTCTTTAGCTTGCTAGAATGTGATTTCAGATGGCCAAGCAGGGAGGAATGTTTTCCTCGCCGGTTCCCGTCCTGAATCTCTTCCGAAGGGCTGGGCTCGGGAAATGGAGGCTGTACATTAGAGAAGAATTTTGTGATACTATTCATTCTCTGTTCTGACAGAGGGGACATTGTTTGTTCACTATAATCGGCTTGGCAGGAATCTGTGCCATGCATACAGAGTGACAAAATAGCAGAGCAGTGGGGAATCTCAAAATCCTGATAGATTGGTTTAAAGATTTTTTTTAAATGTGTTTTAATAGTTTCTCATGACTATAAATGCAAATTACAATTTGGGCGAATAATTCCCTTTTATGTGAGAGCTTTCTTCACATGGCATTGTACGTTTTTGCATGGAAATAAGAAAAGAAGTTGTTTTTTTTTTTTAAGGTAACAGGCCATCTTTCTAAATGCTGTAGTAACAAGTAACAAGAATGAAATGGTCAACATTTAGATGGACTTTATAAACACCACCAGCCTGTCTTGAGATCACTTCCTGTACATGAACATTCACATATTGGAATAAATGAAAAATTACCTTTGCCTGTCTTTGGGGTTTCCCGGAAGCGACTGTGATGTAAGCTTGCTTCCGGAGAAAAAGAAAAGACTTGGAAACAGGAATGTTGGTGGGGCAGGAAAGACAGTCCGGCGGGTAGGGCACTTGTCCTGCACATGGTCCCCGCACCACTTCAGGGGGTCCGACCCCCGCACCATCTGAAATGCAGAGTGGAGCCAGGGGTAAGCCCTGAGCACTGCCCAGTGAGCCCTTCCCCTCAAATAAAGCGAATCAGAGCTGAGCCTTGAGATAAGAGGTGCCCCCTTCTAGGCGCAGTGCGCGGGGACTGCAGCGGGGACTGCAGCCCTCCTCTGGTTGCAACTGTGGTTGCAACCAGTGTGCAAGCAGAGGGTCCGAGCCCTGTGCAAGCCCAGCGTGGGAAGCTGAATCCAAGAATTGTAAATGGGGACTGAGGCCTGGCGCTTCTGCTTCAATCTGCCTTCACCTCAGCCTCTTTCCCAGGCCTCGAGTACAGCGCTGTGCCCAGGGGTCTGTGTGTGTGCGTGTGCATGTGCATGCGTGTGGGGGGGAGGGGCAGATGTCAGGCTGGCTCCAGTTGCAGGCTAGTGTGTCCGTATTCGCAGATGAGCTGGAGACCAGGAAAGCCCCGAGAGCACATGTGTGAGGGTGCTTCCCATCCAAGTCCAGAGGGGTCTTGGTTGCTTTTGGCTCATCTGCACAACCATATGTATTTTTTGGAAGGGGATCTCTCTTATCCCACAGACCTTATGCTTGGAAGGGGATCCCTCCTATCCCAGAGTCATGCCTTGGATTTATCAGAAGCCTTTTATCAGGGCTTGCATTTATCCCTTATATCGTCATAATTTTTTAGATAACTCCCTGTCGGGGAATCGAACCCCAGTCTCCCGTGTGACAGACCGGGATACTTACCACTATACTAACGAGGAATATTCATTCTCCTCACCAGAAGGCTTTGGTTCTAAGTAGCAATTAGTTTGAAGGTGAAAAGAAGAGTTGGTGATTTTTATGGCTACATTGAACTTCCGCGGAAGAGACTGGCAAGCTCCCTGTGGCGTATTCGATATGCCAAATACAGTAACAATAACAGGTCTCATCCCCCTGACCCTGAAAAGAGTCTCCAATCATTGGTGGGGGGGGGGGAAGTAAGGAGAGGCTGCTAAAATCTTAGGGTTGGGATAAATGGAGTCATTACTGGCGCCTGCTCGAGTAAATCAATGAACAACCGGATGACAGTGACAGTGATACAGCAATCGTCATAATAGCAAGGGTATATAAATTATTTCTAAAATTATACTTGTGATGGTATCAGTATGCATTCTTACTTACGTTCCTCCAAGCCTTTCTCGGCTTTTATATCTACAGAAGGGTGAGTCGTAGACACCAAAGGCAGATCTTACCGCCATGGTACTATCATGTCCATTTTCTGCTTTGTTTTCACATTTACCCATCTCTAAGAACATTCCTTAGTTCGAGTAATAAGCACATAGATAGAGCTGTGCAGAGGAGAAGGAATAGTTTCTTGGATTTGTTCTTCATTCCCAGTTCCTGCTCCCCAGCTTCCCAGAGCTCTGGCGTTTCCTAACCCCTGAGGTGGAAAGGTGTCTTTTGTTATGCTAATTGTGTCATTTGGGGACCCCACCTGACTCTGGGGGCTGGTTGCCAGGGGAACCACCCACTTGATTAGAGGGCTGGAACACCCAGTGCCACCTCCAAGCTTCCGGGTGCTGTTCTTCCCGTGGGCCAGTGATGGCATCTGTCATGAATGAAGCCTCACTGTGCTTTTTTTTTTTTTTTTTTTTGCTTTTTGGGTCACACCTGGCGATGCACAGGGGTTACTCCTGGCTCTGCACTCAAGAATTACCCTTGGCAGTGCTCAGGGGACCATATGGGATGCTGGGATTCGAACCCGAGTTGGCGCGTGCAAGGCAAATGCCCTACCCGCTGTGCTATCGCTCCAGCCCCTCACTGTGCATTTTAAAAGGATGGAATTCAGAGAGACCTTCCGCCCTCGCTGGTGACCGCCACGGAGGTGGGAGAGAGCGGTGGTCCTGCGAGGGCCCTTTCCCCAAGCCTCTTCCCCGCCTGGCCGCTCCTTCCTTACACCCAGCCCTTTATAAAACAGCTGCACTGCCTCGAGTACAGGCGGTTTCTGGGGCTTCTGGGGGACACACTGCAGCAGATTCGCTGTTCCGCAGGGCTTTGGGTCCTCTGGTCTCTGGTCGGGGCAGTTGGCCAGGAGCACAGTGACCACCTGGACTTGAAACGGCCTTGAAGCCGGAGAGAGGCTGCAGCAGCCTCCAGTAAGAGCTGCTTGGGCTTGCTACCGGGTTCTGAGGGGAAGACAGGGTCAGTGGGGAGACCTGTGTGGAGTTGGATACTGCCTCCTGGGCGAGGGTCAGAACTGAGCAGAATTCAGTTCCATTCCAAAACACCCACTGACTTCCAGACACTTCACTGAGGTTTGCCAGTTTGCCATCGGCATCACAGCTGGGGTCAAGAATAAGTTTCAGGGGCCTGAGCGATAGCACAGCGGGTAGGGTGTTTGCCTTGCATGCAGCCGACCCGGGTTTGATTCCCAGCATCCCATACGGTCCCCTGAGCACCGCCAGGGGTAATTCCTGAGTGCAGAGCCAGGAGTAACCTCTGAGCATCAACGGGTGTGACCAAAACAGAAAAGAAAAAAGAGAGTAAGTTTCAAATATATTTGAGAATCTTTCTGAAGGTATATTTTGTGACTTAAAAAAAATCTATAAAATATATTTATGGGATGGTACTTTCAAATATCATGGAAAAAAATCCAGAAAATGATCTGAGGTGTTGGTAAGCCAGTTCCTGCTAATGCTTCTCTTTCACCTTTGGGAGATAATGGGTGACCCCGTATAATGGTGCTTAGGGGCCGATCCCCGTGTAACCTAGTGGAGTGTGAATGAGGTCCGAGGACCAAACTGAGACAGCCTGCACACAAAGCATGTGTACTTGTCTGTTTTTAAAGTGTGTGATTTTTTTTTAATATTAGTGTGTTTTTAATTTTTTTTTAAGTATTTTAAAGTGCTTTTTACTTTTTTTAAACTTTTGCTTCTTTAGTTTGGTTGGTTTTTTTTACCACAGTTGACTATTCTTAGGGCTTACTCCTGACTCTGTGCTCAGAAATCACAGCTAGCAGGGCTCAGGCGACCACATGCAGTGCCGGAACTGGAACCCGGGTCAGCCCCCTGCAAGGCACGCAGCCTGCCTGCTGTACTATCCCTCCAGCCCCTGGCGTGGTTTTGACTGACTGTATTTGCCAGCTGAGTTAGCAGAGGCCTGGCCGGGCCCTAGTGATCCTGCCATCGGCTCTTGGAGCAGCCGCGGGTGAGGGTGGGGCGGGCGGGCAGGTGAGCTCGGGTCTGGCCCTGTCCGCCAGCTCAGCCTCCGGGCCCGCCTCCACTTCCTGCCCCACCAGAGACCCGGGGGGCTCAGCAGAGCGCAGGTGGCTGGCGGGTGCCTGTGCTGACATGCAGAGAGCAGCGCGAACCTGCGGGCAGGGGTGTCCGCCCCTCGAAACAGGAACTGCCCGCTCCTGTGGGTCCTTGTCCCGGGCAGTGAGTCCAGGGCTGCTTCAAATTTTCCATTTGTGACCCCTTTTTGCCTGAGAAATGTGTATGTATTGAGAGGGAGGGGGTGGGCTCCGTATGACAGTGCTCAGGGGCTGTTCCTGGCTCTGGACTCAGGAGTGATCCATGACAGTGCTCAGGCGACCTCTTCGGTGCCAGGGATCAGACTGGGCTCAGGTGACCACATGCAGACTGGAACCCGGGTCAGCCTCCTGCAAGGCAAGCCCCCTGCCTGCTGCACTATTGCTCCAGCCCCCTGACATGGTTTTGATTGACGCCAGCTGAGTTCACGACTATTAAGGAAGTGAGCAGAGGCCTGGCTGGGCCCTAGTGCTCCTGCCATCGGCTCTTGGAGCAGCCGCGGGGGAGGGTCGGGCAGGTGGCACAGCAAGCTGTGTGCACGGCACACACCTCGCACTCTGGGCTCTATCTCTGGGCACCTCACCTGGGAAACAAGGGCCACACAAGCAAGTGCTGCAAGGAACACCCCAGATTTACTCTGGGCCTGATTGTCATCGCATGTTCAGAAGCCTTTCACTGTTGTCAGGGTTTTCTGTGACAACCCTCGGCTCTTCGGTCATACCCCAGGGCCAGGAGCTTAGGGCTAGTCACTGGCTCTCTTAAAATGAGACCTGCGAGGGTTTTCACAGCATTATGAGTCAATTTAAATTTATACTATTGTTTCTTTTCTGTTTGTGTCCATTATGAGAGAGAACTTACAGCGAGAAAGAATCACCGGAGTAAAATCTGCAAAAACAAGTTAAACTCTTTCCAGTGAGATTGGCTCAGATCTTCTGAGATTTTTTTTTAAATTTTTTAAATGAATCACCGTAAGATACTGTTACAGATTTGCAAACTTTTGTGATTACATTTCAGTCATACAAGGGTCGAGTACCCGTCCCTCCACCAGTGCCCATTCTTCAACACCAGTCTTCCCAGTATCCCTCCATTCCCCCCTCCCTCCCCGCCCCCCACCCGCCTCTGTGGCAGGCACATTCCCTTTTACTCTCTCTCTCTCCTTTAGGGTGTTATAGTTTGCAATACGGTGCTAAGTCGCCATCGTTTTCGGTCCATAGTCTACTTTCAGCACGCATCTCCCACCCTGAGCAAACCCTCCAAGCATCCTTGACTTGGTGGCCCGTTCTCTATCTCAGCTGCCTTTTCCCCCAGCTCGGGAGACCGGCTCCCAAGCCATGGAGTGAATTTTGTAAACACAAAATCGCTGAATCTGCCTGAGTGCCCGTCTCCTTTGATTCTCTGCTCCTTTGCCTGATGCTCAGAGAGGGTGAGTGACTCTCAGAGCGTCTGGATGGGGGCAGCATTGACTTCAGGGCTGTCTTGGCAGGAGTCCAGGTGAGGGCTCTGTGACCCCACCAGAGATGGCTCCTGGGCACCCCCAAGTGTAAAAAATACAAGCGCGCGTGCGCGGAACGAGGTGATGTATGTGTGTTGTTTTTGGGCTCTCCGGGCAGCGCTCTCTCCCTCTCTCTCGCCGCTCCCATTTTGTGCTCTTGAGCCATTGTGTATGGACTGGATCAGGATGGCTCTTCCTTGTGCTCCACTTCTGTGTGTGCCACTGTGCTCTCTTCTATCTCTCTCTCTATCTCTGTCTCTATCTCTGTAGTCTCTCCTCTGGTCTCTTCCAACCTCTCTCTCCGGAGCCCTTCTGCTTCCATCTCTGGAGTCCCACTTGCCTTCACTTCTCACTCTGACTCTGATTCTCACTTGCTTTGTGCTCTTTCCCCTGCTTCTGGCTCCGATGATTCTCTTTTGCTCTGTGCTCTGCTTCTGTGTCCTCTCCCTCGCTTCTGTGTCTTCTCCTTTGCTTCTGTGTTTTCTCTCTTGCTTCTGTGTCTTCTCCTTGCTTCTGTGTCTTCTCTCTACTTCTCGTACAGTCTCAGTTTATATAGCAATCACATAGGGTGGTGACACAAAGGTGGATTGAACATTAACAAATCAACAAAGAGGGGTAAGACACAGGGTCCCAGGCACCATTTGGTGACACTCAGGGAGGCAGCTGGCATAGGTGCAGCCCTAGGCAGCCTTGAGGGGAGGACCAGAGCTGATGGCTGGTTCCCGTCCTCAGCACCTCTGCCACCATGTGGTTCCTGCATCATTTGACAGACAATGGCCCTACAGCCAGTGATGGCTTGTGATGAGCCAGGAGGGCAAGAACCCACTCAGGCTGCTATGTGACATGCGCCCTGGACGCCTCCCCCTCCCACCTGTGTGGGAACCAACACAGTTGCCATTAGAGCACTCGATTACGCAGCCCTCCCTGGGGCACGCTAGGGGCTTATTCTTGGGTACAGTGCCCTACTGTGCCCTGAAAAGAGAAAAGATAAAAGGTTTTGTTTATCAGCATGTTTATTTGAGAGATCTGGATATAGCAAGATTAAGTTGGTCTGTTGCATCACCTGTCACTGTCATTGTCATTTCGTTGCTCATGGATTTGTTTGAGTGGGCGCCAGTTAAGTCTCCATTGTGAGATTTGTTGTTACTATTTTTGGCATATTGAATGCGCCACGAGTAGCTTGCCAGGCTCCACCCTGCGGGCGAGATACTCTTGGTAGCTTGCCGGGTTCTCTGAGAGGGACAGAGGAATTGAACCTGGGTTGGCCATGTGCAAGGCAAACACCCTACCTGCTGTGCTATCGTTCCAGCCCAAGGTCTATGGCATATTTCTCTCCAAAGCAAGATACAAAATTTCCTAAAATTTTTATTCTGTCCAGCAGGGTGCAATCTCTAGCAACATCTCTTGGACCGTATCATCTTTTTTCCTCTTCTCCTTTCCTCCCATCTTTTTAGTGCCATAGTTTGTAGTACTGTAACAACAAGTCTCACAGGGAAGACATTACTGGTACCCGCTTGACCAAATCGATGAACAACGGGATGACAGTGCTACTGTTAATGATAATTCCATACATACATCATTCCAACATCCCCACAGCCAGAGCACGTACTTCCCTCCACCTGTGCCCCCAAACTACATCCACCCACTGCCCCTGTATGCACAATACTGTAGGCCAACTCTCCCACTGTCTTCAGAAGAGTCAGGAGACCCTAATATCATATGATGCAACTGGGTAGCAATGAAGAATGAATAAGCTCCACTCGTGATCCCTAAATTCCACCCCATCATTAAACAGATACCAGTGGCACCTCAGACCTCAGATTTCTCATCTGTAAAATCTGGAGGATAGAACCAGATTATCTCTAAGCTCTTTTCATTTTTATAAAATGACTGCTAGCTTATAGCCAAGCTGCTATAAAAGACCTTTAAAAATAAGACAAAAGCACCACTACATGCTGACAAAATAAGTTACAAAGAAGTGGGGCTAAAGTGAGACACAGAAAATGTAACATAAGAGAGGTTGGGAAAAGGATGGAGATTTGTATTGCAGAATGAAATCCATCATGGATAGAACCATAATTTCTCTCATAGATTTTAATCAGTGATTTGAACAGAAACTATCACTGTGATTCTTTGTTGGTAAGACTAAAATCAAATTTTTCCCAGCAGAAACAAAACCAGTTTTGAGAAAAAAAAAATATATATATATACCCTTTTCTTGGATACATCCAGAGGTGCTCAAAGCTTATTCCTGGCTCTGTGCTCAGGGATCACATTTAGTGGTACTCAAGGAACCTTGTGGGTGCTGGGTCAGCTACATACAAGGCAAGTGTTTTATCTGCTGTTCAATCTCTTAGAAGTTTGTCGCTAAGTTTCATCCATGTGTTTAACAATTCTGTGGTCTTTAGGCCAAAATTTTGGCCCAACTGCAACTTCCTCCGTGACCTGCACCCTCTATTGATTTACTTCATAGATAGCTGTGGCCGTGTTGTCCTCACTTGCAGAACCAAACCATTCCACTTTGTAGACCACCCATGCTTGGTGGGGGGGCTCTGGAATTTTCCTTATCGGACTGATGGGAGTCTGAGTTGCTGAAGAGGTGACCATGCCGATAGTAGTGCTCATTTGCGTGACCTCCACTCTCCATGGCCAAAGATTCCGCATCTCTCTCTACCTGCCCATCTCTAACTTCTTGCAGTTTATCATCTCCTGGTTCACTGGGGCTTAGAACAGCCTCTTCACAACCTCAGCAGGAGTCAATCCTGTCCTGGGGCTTCTCCATTACTCAGAGTCTAAAGGTCAAGATCCAAGTTCTGTCTTTAAAGTATTCACAAGTAAAAATTAAGTATTTTATTTGATAATAATACAGGTTTTGTATACCCCAGAGAGTATACAAAACCACAAAATTCTGAAAACTCCCTTGGTGGTTTTAATTAGATTTTATGGTTAGGGCTGGAGCGATAGCACAGTGGGTAGGGTATTTGCCTTGCACATGGCCAACCCGGGTTCGATTCTTCCGCCCCTCCCGGAGAGGCTGGCAAACTACTGAGAGTATCCTGCCCTCATGGCAGAACCTGGCAAGCCATCCTGGGTGTTCGATATGCCAAAAACAGTAACAACGGTGCCCGCTCGAGCAACTCGATGGGCAAAGTGATGACGGTGATTAGTGATTCTCACTATTTTATACATATAATGGAAGTTTGATTAAAGATAGAGACAATATGCATAAAAAGGCACTGATCAAAATTTGTGTGTGTATGATTCTACTGTTCTTAGTATTTTATTTCCTAAATGAGGTATTGTTTACATGAGTATTTGTAGCATTATACTTTTTTGTAAGTCTAAGATAAGTTAATACATTTGTTTTATGTTAGACAATTAGGTATCTGTAGCACTGTAGCACAGTTGTCCCATTGTACATCGATTTGCTCGAGCGGGCACCAGTAACGTCTCCATTGTGAGACTTGTTACTGTTTTTGGCATATCGAATATGCCACAGGTAGCTTGCCAGGCTCTGCCATGTGGGCGGGATACTCCAAGTATCTGTATTATATCAAATTCAGTTACAAAAAAGAAAAAGTAGTAGTGATCATATGAACTTTGGAATTTTGTTAAAATTAAGTGTCATCCATACCTTAATATGAGTTTCCTCACAATCCTGCCAACAAGCTAATAGCAGTCACCATATGGATTGATTTCATAAAAATGTTTACACACAACTACCTAAAACTTTTTGTCTTGTCTCATTGCATTATAGTGAAACATAAAAATCATCTTAGACTACTATAGTTCAAAATTTATGAAATAAAAATATTCATGAAAACAAGTATTTTCTACTTGTATGTGGTGATATATATATATAGTGGTTTTCAGACTTATTTGTTTAATATCCAAATTAAGTTTATATCAGTGTGATGTTTCAAAAGTTGTCTACAAATCATTCACTTCATCAAGAAATCAATTTAAAGTTAATATAACAAACATGTTAAGTATAAAATGTCAAAACAGAGTTAACATTTGTATTAGATAAATTTGGGGGTAGAATCTTTAATAATTACATCTAAAATCAAATGATTTTACTTAAGTCACTCCTTACATACTACGACAAAGTGTTTAAATAATTATAGTATCTTTCATGAGAGCTTGCAAAAATACAACTTTACAAGTTAAAACAGGTAAAAATAATCTTTCAGAAGTGAAGAAAAGATGTTGCAATAATTATTCATAACTGTTAAAGGAAATCCTGACGTTGTGGAGTGGATGATTGGTAATTAGATAATGGGAGGTCTGGTGAGTTAGAAGAAAGATTAAAGGCAAATGGTATAGCCAGTCGATTAGAAGCTGGCTGTGCCTTGCTCATCCCTTATATGAGACCGTCTCCTTGAGAAACCCACCCTCGCTCAAGTGAAGATTAGTGATGACCTCTCCAAGTGAATTCTGGCCTCAAAATGAATGCTACAAATCTATGTACAGTTATATCTTTGATTTGTTGCAAGGGACAATTTGAGGGGCCAGTAGTGTAGGGGTCAGAGACATTCTTTGCATATACGGGGCCCAGCTTCCATCCCCAGCACCATAGGACCCTGTATCTCTGAATCTTCATGCCTTAGCCCTGAACTGTCTGTCCCCGTTGGCCAAGTATTGCTGTGAATGCACCCCAACCCCCACGCCCAGCACACTCATGGACCTTCTGAACACTGCTTGGGACCACCCTCCCCCACATAGATACATATACAGTTTTGAAACACAAGTCATAGTGTCATAGTGTCATTTCTCCTATTGATTATCCTTTTACTCAACAGACAGTGATTTCTTTCTGAGAAGTCTTAGTTTCCTTAGTTAGGTAAAGCTTCTTAGAATTTAATTCACTATATTCTTGGATATTGGAACAGTATTTATATCATCTTGTTTGGCCCATTAGTTTTTATGTTATGAATTTCCTATTTCTTTTAGTCCAGTAAACATATGTTACGTCTGTTATATGCAAATTCAGCTAAAGAATTTCAAAAAAGAATTTTAAATCAGCATTGGTATTTTCCAATGTTACTGATATTTGGCTATTTTTATTGTTAATGTTGATATTTAAGTGTCATTCTCATGAATGCTCTATAATAAAGCTTCAATAAAAGCCCAGGGAAGCATTTCAGTAGATACAATCTCAGAGAAAGTAATGCACATGAATGAAAATCTTTGACATATAGCTGATATATAGCATAGCTACTAGAAATCTCTGAAATGTAACTAGCTTTCATTTCAAAGTTTGGGAGAACAAGTGATTTATACAAGGAAGTAGATGCTAGAAAGCCATGTTTGGCAATTTGAAGAACATTTTTAGCATTTGAATTTCCTTATTTATAGTACAGCATCAGGCAGAATAAAATGTTTGGCATTTCTATAAGGGATGCAAACTCTTTAACATTCTCTGTTGTGATCTAACAATTCATTTCAGAGTATGATAAATCAGTCTTGTTTAGAAAACATTTTCTACAAATATTGGCAAGGAAACTAATTTGATTTATATGGATTCAAAAATGCAAAAAGGCCCCTAAAGTAAATGATTACACTTTTGCAGAATATTGTTCTGCATTCACCTAATGTTCTGAGAACTACCTTTGGCTACTTCAGATTCTCATTCCTTTTCTATTTCTTGCTTTTTTTTTTTAAAGATTGAGTTAATATACGTTGACATCAAAGATCATGTTTCAAGGTCTTTCCAAATGTCAAATTCTTTTTAACCTGACCTTCTACTCATCTACAGTGGTTTCCTCATAATTAAAACTGCAGATTGCTTCATTAACATATGCCCTTTTCTTTTACATTAGAGAATATGGGAACAGTAATTTGTTGGATTTTGCCCTTCATTGGCTTAATAGGAGATTCATATCTCTCTATATAATAGAAGTAGTTCATATTCTCTCTGTCTCTGTCACACACACACGGTTGAAATGAGGGAAAATATAGCAGACTAATATTAAGCAGAAGTAATCCTGATGGGATCCTGAAACAATAAGAAAAGATAGTAAGTCAACTCTAAAAACATTTTAGTAAAGTGTGGTCTTTATTTAATAAAAAAAATGTTCATTTTGCCTCAATAATTATAACAAGTATGCACTATTAATATGAAAAGTTAGTTTGTGATAAAAATGTTATTACTACTAATAAGGTACTTTTTCAAAGAAACATTTTTGGATTACTTAAATGCAATTTAGCTTGAATGTATTATGTAATATATAGTGTACTGTGTTATATTGTATAATATAACATATAGTGTGAATTACTTTAATTTAGTACAGTAAGATTTTGAAGGCACAATTATTCTTAAGGTCTTCAAGACATTTAAGTCCCTGCCAAGTGTTTATATTATACTCATGGAGTTAATCATCAAGAAATTACTCATCCGGTAAGAATTTCTTGATTCCTTTTGTTCCAGTCATCATCCATTATGAGAAATTACTTTCTAGCATATGAGCATCTGAAAGAAAGTTTACCTAGGTCTACCTTCGAAGTTAAATCTAATCAAGACTATTTCACTGGTGGAAGCACTCTGGGGAAAGACTGAATAGAGGATCTCAATTTTGACTATTGAATAAAAATCACCCAAGAGGCTTTTAAAAGATCCGGTGTGAAGGTTGTACCTCAAACTAATTAAACCAGTCACCAGAGGCACTTCCAAGATTCAGCCAACGTTGAGAGCTATTAGTTTGGGAGTAGAGCAGGAAATGTATGCAAATTCTTTCCGTAGTTGAACTCTTCTACTCTGACAATGGCAGGCTGTAGTCACCATAGGTCTGAAAGGAGAATTTCTCAACCAAGAGCTAGGAGACCACAACACAAACCTGGGGACAGGGGCAACTAATAGGAGAGGGAATGTCACAAAAAGGAAATAAGGTCAGAAGGACCTGTCAGATAAAGGCTGAGAAATGCTCATCTAAAGCCAGTACCACTTCAAAGAAAAAGACGCTTGCCAAATAGGACTGGACAGAACCATGCCCCCTGCCTTAAATCTTCACATCACAGATACCAGGAAAGTTTGTCCTCAT
Organism: Sorex araneus; assembly: GCF_027595985.1. Classification (NCBI taxonomy): domain Eukaryota; kingdom Metazoa; phylum Chordata; class Mammalia; order Eulipotyphla; family Soricidae; genus Sorex; species Sorex araneus. Next base: position 68,226,028 of record NC_073303.1, read on the forward strand.
TTTGAAAGGATTTAGGAAAATCTCCTGCGTGCCACACAGCTACAGTGTTTACCTTGGCATTGGTTTTGTTTGGTGTGTTCACCTACAGGATCAATGACAGCTAACATTTGTGGAGCACATCTCTTTAGCATTAGGTCCTGGGCTACACATTGCTCTATCTCCCAGTGACGAAAGATCAGAGTTGTTTAACTTCAAAATAAAAGCAGAAAGCCAGAGTCATGTATTGTTAAAGAAATACTATTTTGGTGTAACTGATTATCTAATTTATTCCTTCATTCTATGACTTTCTATTGAATATTTTATGCTACTCCAACACTGTTTAAAAATACCAGAATAGCAAAAAGTAGAAGATATATTTTAGGTGAAAGCAATATTATGAGCAAAAATATTGAGTGACAGTTTCCTTTATGGAAAACAGAATGCAGATTTTAATTATCTGAATATAGGCATTAAATGTGACCCAGCACAAATCAAGAACAACCTGTGTTGGCACAGATGCGGGGAGAAAGGGACTCTCTATTGTTGGTAGGAATGCGGACTGGTCCAGCCTTTTTGGAAGACAATATGGACATTCCTCAAAAAACTAGAAATTAAGCTCCCATTTGACCTAGCAATGCCTCTTGGAGAAATATACCTTGAGGCCAAAAAACACACAGCAGAAATGTCATCTACACTCCTGTGTTCTGCACTGTAGCACTGTAGCACTGTCGTCCGCTGTTCATCGATTTGCTTGAGCGGGCACCAGTCATGTCTCCATTGTGAGACTTGGTGTTACTGTTTTTTGGCATATTGGATACGCCACAGGTAGCTTGCCAGGCTCTGCCATGCGGCGGGACAGAGGAATCGAACCTGAGTAGGCTGCGTGCAAAGCAAGCACCCTACCTGCTGTGCTATCGAAATGATGGGCCTGAACAAGAACTGAGTGATGAAAGTAGGTAACGGGATAGAAACACACGATAATCTTCAGCATCTGTATTGCAAACCATCATTCCCAAAGCATGAGGGCAGAGAGAGAGAGAGAGAGAGAGAGAGAGAGAGAGAGAACAAGAAGGAAAGTGCCTGCCACAGAGGCAGGTGGGGGGGGCAGGGGGTTGGGGGGGAGGGAAACTGAGGACACTGGTGGTGGGAAACTTATATAACTGAAGCCCAGTCATGAATAACCTTATAACTGTGTATCTCACTGTGCTTCCATTAAAAAAAAAATACACTGTGGGAGAAAAACTTGTGACCAATGAGACATTTTTTTTTTTGCACCTACCTGGAGCTCACAGCAATCCTATAAAAATAATTTTAAAATTCTTTGATTTTTCTAGGTAAAGGATCAGATTATAAAGTGTCTGGAAGGGCCCCGGAGATGGTAGAAGGTTTAGGCGCGCGCATGCGTGCTTCCGAGCCTGGTTTGCGCCAGCACCACGTGCCTCTCCCCCCCCCCCCCCCCCCCGCCCACCTTGCAGCGCCAGATACATTGTGTGCTGGAGGCCACCACGCATCGCCAGGGAACTTCAAGCTGCACGGGAGTGACACTAGTGCCCAAGCAGCAATGCATCCTGGGACCTTGACATTGAGTCACCAACCAGCTTAGACTTCAGCTGCATCCTTGGATTACTTACTTGGTTAATTTATTATTGTCTATTCTTCAGCGGCCTCGCATCAGGCGCACCTCTGTATGGCGTTCGCAGCGCTAAGCTGCACACAGCCTTTCCCTGTGGACCAAGCCAAGTGGGGAGAAGCCCTTTGCCTGTGTGTCTTGGCGCAGAATCCAGGTGTTGTCACCTAGTGAGGCTGACAGCCTGGAAGCCGAGTCTAGGGAAGCCAGACATTCCCCCCCCCCACCACCACCTCGCAGGAGAAAGTATTGAGTCAGTGTGAAGGGTCAACTTCCAGAAAGGACCAGAGATGGTCAAGTATGAGATTTCAACTCCAAAACTATTTGAGGTCTTTCCTATGGGCTAGAACCAGCGTTTAAATATATGCAAAGCATAAAAACCTTGATAGATCTTTGATTCGTTTCCTCCCTTGTCATTTTACCCATGTGTGTGTGTGTGTGTGTGTGTGTGTGTGTGTGTGTGTGTGTGCTTTTGTCTTTAAACCATCTAAAGATGAGGTCAGTTGCTCAAAGGAGTGGAGCATGCAGGATTCAACTCCCTGGAACTGCACGTCCTCTACCCCAGACCCCTAGGAATGGCCCTGGTGTTCCCCACACAGCTGGGACTGAGCGCTGGAACTATCAGATACTGCGTCCCCCGCAGAAAGTGGCCTACAGGCACCCCGAACTCCATTGAGGAGTTGTTGTTCCTACAACAACAGTGAAACCGCAGAGGCCCCATCTACTCCCAGACTGATCCACAAATCTCTCCTGGAGGGTTCTGGAATACCTCTAATCAGTTATGAGCTGGGTATAAAAAGAAAAGCCGGCGGCCAGGAGTGATAGCACAGTGAGTAAGGAGCTGGCCTTGCACACGGCAGATCCAGGTTCCATCCCTGGTGTCCCACATAGTCCCCCCCCCCACCCGAGCGCTACCAGTTGTGATTCCTGAGTCAGAGCCAGGAGTAATCCCTGAGCATCCCCAGGTGTGGCCCAAAATCCAAGGGGCATGGGGGCAGACATACAGAAAGCTCAGACTGCCTTGCTTGAAACGTAAGCTGAAGGGTGTGCAAGTGTTCATCTGGTGTGTTTCCTGACGGGGAGTGTCATGAGCTCACCTCTGGAAAAGGGCCCTCATGGCCCCGGGGTGCCAGGCTCTGACTTCCACAGCCCAGCCCCACCCCTGCAGACACCACAGGCCCTCTGAGGGCCAGAATCACCTTCCTGCTTACACACGGGGTTCCTGCTCCGTTTCCTCTGTCCTCAAGCTCCTTCCTGATTTTTGAAAGTTCTTGTGGTACGAAAATTCAGACTGTATCTCATGGTGATTCAATTAAAAACAATTTTTTAAAAGAGTTGAATAGGAATGATCAAATCCACTGTTCCTACCTGGTTACTACGTTTAACAGTTGATCTTGAATAACCAAAGCTTATTGTCCACTGCCATTGCACTTGTGTATGTTCTGGCTGCACTTGTGGTGCCCGAGGACCATCAGGGGCCGTGAATTGAACCTCGGACATCATACATGCCAGACACATGCTCTACCGATTTAGACCCTAGAGTTTGTTTTATAAGTAACATTTTATGAACCATGTAATAAGTACCTAACCTGGTACCAAACATATGGTAATAAGTATTCGTACTGGTATGTCTGTCTCCGAGTGCCTGAGAATGATTTCTGCTTTAGGAAATTTATGTTGGCAAGGAAAGTGGTTTTTGTTGATACTGATAGACCATCTGGGGCTGCTATTCTAAATTTGATGACTCTATTTATACATAATATCTTTAAAGGGAATTCCATATTTTTGTCATAGGCCAAAATAGAAATTGTACACAGATTTCTGAGCCCCAAACAAGAGATATCTGCCCTTCCAAACCTCAAAACATTTTTAAATTGCTGAAATAATGTTTTTATAAGAGAAAAAAATTAGTGTAAAATATGTTGGGTTGGACCTCAGACATGCAAAGAAAGGTTCTAAATATTGCTATTGCAAAGAGTTTGTTCTATTAAACATTTTGCATTATGTTTCTTAAAAATGGCTGAGAATCCTATCCAAAGCAAAGCCATTCACAAATTTAGTATCATCTATTTTAAAAATGTGTATGATTGGTAACATGTAAATAACTAGTTCTGTGTCATCCTTCTGTATAGTCACAGAGTTCTTCCAGGCTGACATTGAATAATGGAGCTGTACTCCTCCACCTTTAGTAACTAAAAAACACTGTTCCTCTCAGAGGATGCCATATCTTTTCCAAGAACGACAGCCAACACCCGAGTTGGAGGAAGTGGACTAATACTACATTGCCCTGGCTTATGATTTCCCAACCACTCACTTGAGTGTTGACCACTTTTTTTTTTTCATATTTTTGAGCTGTCTTAGAGTCAAAAAGAAAACAAAATAGTAAAAGCGGAAGTGAAATGAGTAAATCTTCTTACCTTTAGGTCAGTTATTCCCAAAGTGGGCAGTACTGCCCTGGGGCGAGCAAGGAATGATGGGAGAGGGGCTGGGGGAATAGTGGTCCCAGGTACAGCGGGGGATGCTTTCTGTTTGTCTTCTTAAAGACCATGCACCCAGGAAGAGGAGAAGGGGAGCCCTGGGTACTTTTTATTTTCCTGGAAATGGTGGTCATATACGTTTAAGAACCTCTGCTTTAATGGAAAACAGAAAACATGCACCACAGTTGGTATTTAGAAGGTGAGGGGGAGGTTTTCACGTTATTTTCCACGTGGCCTCATACTCTGTTAGATACTGTCTAGAGCTGCACAGAAACAGCAGTGGTTCCATCTCCAGGACCAGAATGTCCCCCAGGGACCACAGGGAGCAACCCCCCAGTGGAGCCCTAAGTAGCCTCTGAGTACAGCAAGGTGTGGGCCCAAAGCCAAAAAAAAAAAAAAATGGAGGAGGAGGCGGAGGAAGGGCAGAAGGTAGGGAAGACTGCAGTTTCGCTGTTTCCTTGCTTGGGGTAGATCTTACGGATTTACACTTTCTACTGTTTTCTTGTCTGTAGCAATGTAGCCCTGTCGTAGCACTGTCTTCCCTTTTTTTAGTCGATTTGCTCGACCGGGCACCAGTAACGTCTCCATTATGCAACTTGTTGTTTCTGTTTTTGGCATATCGAATATGCCATGGGGAGCTTGCCAAGGCTCTGCCATGCGGGCGAAATACTCTCGGTAGCTTGCCGGGCTCCCCGAGAGGGATGGAGGAATCATCAAACCCGGATCAGCCGAGTGCAAGGAAAAGCCCTACCCGCTGGGCTATCGCTTCAGTCCTTCTCTTCTGTTAACACCAATAACATATTCAGCCTGTCTTAAAATTCTCAGAATATTGATTAGCCCCTCAAAAGTGAAATTCGCAAAAATGTTTGATATACTGACAAATGGCACAAGAGGAAGGTCATAGTGACGCGTGCTGCAGGTCTGCGGTGGAAGGGAGGAGACGGTGCTCTGAGGAGTTTGTAGAGGAATAAAAGACTCAAATTAGGGAACTAAGCCCGGGTCAAAGGGCAGCTTTCCCCAGGACAGGTTTCCGCCCATGTCTGTCAGACTCCTCAGCCAATGCAGTTTCTCTGTGTCACTCAAAACGTTCTTCCTCTGTACTACTAACAATATTGCCTCTTGGCCTCTAGTCTTCCATAAGAAGTGCTAAGATAAACGGGTACAATTTTTGCAATGACGTATGAATGACAGGAGCCACTCATTCTGTAAAACTCCGAAGTTCCTAATGTATTTCAGTGGCGTGTGGCTATGCATGCATGTAAAAAATGAGTCATCATTTATAGGTGTGGATTGTTCAAGGCCCCGTGCATCCAAACGGGCTGCCCTTCCAGTCTGACCTCCTGCCTTCAAACGTCGCACAATGGAAACAAAGCGAACCAGACCCACCCAGATTCTCCTCTGAGCCAGCAAGATGACCCCGCTGTGACAGGAGGGAGACAGGGCCGTGTCCCAGCTGGTGACAGGTGGCAGCGCCCACTGACCGCGCTTTCACGTGTGATTTCATGCGAGGGTTTCCACAGAGTGTGACACCACTAATCAAATCTGACACCCAAATAAGTGGGCTTAGGGGAAAGAGGGGCTGTTATTAGCAGGGCAGGAGCAGAGGCCTGGCCCGTCTGCCGGAAATTGGAAGGGCGGCCGCCTGGCTGAAGGCGTTTGAGGTGAGGTGGGGGCGGGTAGGATGGAGAATGGAATGAGATGAGGTAGGAAGTTGGCAAAAGCCAGGCTTTGCGGGGAGGAGCAGGCTGCTTTGATTTCATTTTTCCTCCTTTGGCCTGTGGGAAGTGGTTCAAGGGTTTTCAAGAAGGCTTAGTATGATCCGATTCTCCGCGAACACTTTGGCTGAGGTTTGAAGGGCTGGAAGGCAGCATTGAGCATCCGCTGGTGCACATACAAGAGGCTGGTCCTGAGGCCCGAGGGCTGGCGTGGAAAGTGTGGAGACGAGCACTGGCAGAAAGAGGCATTTGATGGTCAGACCAGAGATCCATTGGGAGGGTTCTGTGTGCCGAGTTCGGGGTGTGAGAATGAGGCGGGTGGTAAGTCGGAGAACATGGATTCAGATCCTGTGCAGGTGCTGGGCGTCGCCTTTTTCCTGGATGAAGGGAGCGTTGTCCGCAACATCTCTGAAAGTCTGGCGACATCTCAGTCCAGGTAGCGGCTAGATACGGGATCTTCGGCTTAGAATAGAGACTTGGCACATCACTGGAAACCAGGGCAGGTGCATGGGAATTGAAACCACGGATATGACCGAAGAAGAAAGTGAGACCAAAATGTGAGAAAGAGCCTAAGACCCTACCTCAGTAGAACAGGAGCTACAGTATTTCACAAGTAGGGTGAAGAGCCAGGCCTCACGGGTTTCTCCTAGAGTGTGGTTTGTGGTGAACCAGAGTTTGTCCTCGTATTCTCCTTGTGCATGATAGTACGATACGTTGTCTGACACATTGGTAATAGTCATTTTAGTGTTGTTATAGATTACATATGTAAACATACATAACACATGTAATGTGTTGTTTTTCACAGACACAGAAAAACAGCAACATCCTCACAAATCTACAAATGTGAGCTGTTAAAGGTGGACAGTGTCTTTTTTGTTTATTTGAGTCTAAGTAATGGAAGTAAAGAAAAGATAAGAATCCTGGTTAGTATGGAGGTTGAATCAATTTTGGTTCACAGAAAGACTTTATACTTAGTGCTTCGTCTTTTTTTTAAATGTAATTTATATTTTTTTATTGAATCACTGTGAGATAGTTACAAAGCTTTTGTGTTTGAGTTTCAGTTATACAATGATTGAACACCCATCCCCCCACCAGTGCACATTCTCTACCACCAATGTCCCCTGTAGCCCCAACCCTCATCCCAACCCTCCCCCTGGCTCTATGTCAGACAATTACCCCCATATTCTCTCTACTTTGGGGCATTATGGTATGCAATACAGATACTGAGAGGCTATCACGTTTGGTCCTTTGTCTACTTTCAGCACACATCTCCCATCCAGAGCCATCCTTCAACCATCATTGACTTAGTGATCCCCTCTCTATCCTAGCTCTTAGTACTTCCCCTATATCACACAGCACCTTGTCTAGCTGCGCCTCCTTGAATGACATAGAGACTCCCCAGTGGACTCAGGTGAACCACCCCAGCTCCCACATTGCAAAGGTTCCCATCAAACCTGCCCTTGTACTTGGAACAGCCTGTGGTTGATCGCTTATGAGAAGGAATTCTTAGTTTGAAGTTGGCTTTATGACTGTTTCTGTGGCTTTTTACATGAAGTACATAGATTCATAGAATTTCTGTAAAGTTCTGTTTGAAATTGAGTTGTATTTAACCACCATAAAGTCTTTTTGCAAAGCATTGCTATAATTTCATAATATCACTCTTACAAATACAGCTCTGTGTGTATGTGTGTGTGAAGAGAGAGAGAGAGAGAGAGAGAGAGAGAGAGAGAAACTTGGTTAAAGCAAGACCCCCTAGCTCAGAACTGTATGCTGTCAGCAAATCTCAAGCATCCTGCATTTGAAGCTGCTGATTCTCATATTGATATCAATTAGTTTTTATTTAAATTTAATAGAGCTCTAACCAGAAAAAAGAATGTGCCCATTATATATAGTCATACTTCATAAGCATATTGAAATTTTACAAAATGCAGATCTTTAATATTTTTGAGTGAATTTTTGTGTAAAACAGTAGGGAGAGTGGACAAGGAAATATGTATTTCTTGAGACATATGGGCAAGAGCGTTGAACTATGTATATTTTCACGGGACACAAATGAAGCTGCTTTGGATAGTGATATCAAATATACTTTTCTATACTGAATGAAAAATTAAAAATCTTGAAGTCACTGGAAGGAGCCGTCATGCAAACACAGGCACATGTTTGGAAAGCTGGCAGAGCGTGCTGTCAATATGGCTTAAATAAAGTGAGTCTAGACCCAACAGAAGCGCCTCAGAATGGAGGTAGTGTCCAACTGCCGAGTCCATATGTCAACGGGGGAGTGAGCTCGAAGACTTTGCCGCTGACTTCCAGGCCAGTACAAGTGGCATCACGCCGTCACCATGAAAGAGTTGCGTTACTGACAGAAGATTCGAGGCTGCAATAAATCCACCATTAGTGGTTGCTTTTCGCAGTGTAGCTCCCATCTCAAGGCCTAGTGTATGGAAATGAACAATAGCAAGAGCCCCCTCCCAAATACACGGCCACGGTGGCTTGAAGCCAAATCAACTGAGTTGTAGTATCCCCAAGGAAGCAGTCTCAACAGGATATTGAAAATGCAACTTCGACATTAACGTCTAGCTGTTTTCTGCGAGGAACTGAGAGCCGAGATTGCAAGGTGTGCAAATGGAACCCCCTCTCTCTGGCAGAAGCTCCAAGCCAGCCGGAGGTCAGCCAAGCGTGGGGTGCAGGCTGCCTTCTCTGCAGAAGCGACTGTCTCTGTGGGTCTAATTAAAATCCCAGCATGTGCCTAGGATGCAGGGAACAGTAGGTTAAAACTGCAACTGCACACGTTTATTGCCTATTAATATCTCCAGTTTTAGCCTTAAAATATACAGGACTATACTGGGAGCTATTCTTCAGGTCAGACTGCAGAGATAACCTTTCTCTGATGTAGCTGAGTCCCTGACACCATGGTTGTAGTTATAACCTCAGAGACAAGCAAAGGGTGTCTGTGCCCCTGGAACTTTCATTTGAGTAGTTGTGTAAGAGATAGTAAAGACAAGGAAAAGTGAAGAAGATGCTTCCAGATAAGGAATAGGAGAGGAAGACAGGATAGTGAAATAAAGACTGAGCGAGCGTTGGAAAGGAAGACTTTCACAACAAGGTATATGAACAGGATGAAAAAAAATAGAGCGCGGGGCCGGAGCAATAGTACAGCAGGGAGGGCATTTGCCTTGCACGTGGCTGACCCAGGTTCAATCCCCAGCATCCCATATGGTCCCCCGAGCACCGCCAGGAGTAATTCCTGAGTGCAGAGCCAGGAGTAACCCCTGAGCATCACCGGGTGTAACCCAAAAAGAAAAAAAAATACAGAGCACTCATTTCCTGGATGCATCTGAAAGATGAGCACGATAGTAGCTAAGCAGCTAGTATAAAAGACACAGGGGGGAAAATAAAATAAAAGATACAGGGTGAGAATCAGCTCAGTATGGCCAAGAGGTGGGAAGATAATGTCATCTTTGACTTTGTTTGGATGGCCATGGTCGGTGCAACCCAGGAAGCAGCTGAGGTGGGAGAGGTTGGGGCCATCTGGCCGAAGGTCGCTCTGTAGCGTTCGTCAGGCTGAGCTGAATGGAATATATTGTTTTCGTGTAAATAGTGAATGTCAAGAGAAAAGCTTACATTGCCTAAAGCATAGAAACATATTATCAAATGGCGTACTGATTTGTAGTACAGTCCTTATCTTTAAGAATCATGGATTATTTTTCAAGGGGAAATGAGAAGTATCTTTTAGATCATCTTTGACATGAACCATAAAGACAGCAAAATCCGTTGCCCTTGTAAGAATAGTGAAACCAGTTGTACTAAAAATCTGAAATAGTAACATGTAGGAAACTATATATTCCTTGTTGAAATTTTTACATTTTAAAACACTTTAAATTGTGCTTTTTAAATGTATCTAATAAATTATTATTAGATTATAAGCTTTAGAAAAATAGTGTGAGGACTGCAGAGAAAGTTAAAAATAATATAGTAGTAAACACTATAATAATTGAGTCTTTATGTTACACATTTAGCACCTTTGAAGTAGAATTCAGATATTCTTTATTCTAACCTGGATTCTAAAGATAAACATGTACAAAAGCTTGTTTTCTGTGGCTCCTGGCATAGATTTTTATTGAAACAACATTAAACCATATCTGATTCACAGCTACATTACCATAGTCTAAGAAAATGAAGAAGCACTTTTTAGTTAAGAGTTCAGGGAAAAAAGAAGAAGAATAACAGTCTGAGTAATTCTCAACCCTAACTATATTCAGATTCTCTAGGTAATTTGCAAATATCAGTGTCCAGACATAATCCCAGATCAGTTTAGCCAATTTCTGGGTCTAGGCCTGGACATTAGTGTATTATAAATCATTTCCCAAGTGATTCCAACAGATAAGCAGCTGGAAACACTAGCCTCACTCAGAGAAACTTAATGATTCTCTGTAGCCTTAGGATAAAGTTGCTTTGGTTTTAATCATTTCTGTCTTTACATCTGCTATCATATCACATGAATACTTCATTTTTTCCCCACCTAAGGTAAAAATGAGAACTTTTGATTCCAAAAGATTAATTTTCTAACAAAGTCTTCCTTCTATTCTTTCCAGTTTTCTTTGCCTTAAAAAAATGCCTTCCTTCTAAAATCTTATCTGGATATTGAGAACTCTAAAAATCTATAAAGGAGTAGTCTTGGGTAATTAAATTTAACACTCCATATATGCGACATTTAGAAATTGAGATCTTCTTCTGAAAAAAAATATTGAAGTTGTTATAATACAGACCCTTACAAAAGATTTTTCAAAATGTCTGGAATCAAAAACTTGTAATTGGGCTTGGTGTAGAGAGAAAAGAAAGAGCGAGACGAAGGTAATTGCTGTAATTGAAATATAATTACAGCTTTGAGCTTCCAGCCAGAGGGGAGAAGAGAAAAGAAAATATGATTTTGGTATGTATAGTTGTAATAAAAAGAGGCAAACTAATTCATCAGGATAAAAAAAGAAACTTCTTCCAGGCTTTAAAATCTCTGAAGCATCTATCAGAGTCAGGCAAAGCATTGTGACCTTCACAATCAACCAGTGCTATTAATTTTTACAAAGAAGTACAGATATACAAATCAAGAGTTTTTATATTAATATTTTTTTAACCCTTTTAATGGCATTAGTCAGTAGACTTTGCTGCTTCAAGACAGAGCCCTGCTCTTGCCTTCGGGGGCCGTCAGCTGCAGTAGGTACGGGTGTTGTGGTTGGCTGTGGCAAAAGGGCGTCAGTCATCCGTCAGTTTCTCTGAAAACCACATTCAGTAATAAAGGCAGGGGAAAGAGGACGGGTCACAACTCTATTAGGAAATGTAAAAAATCACCTTCGTGTTAGTCTCCTACCTTTTTCGTTCATATAGTAGTAGCTTTTTGTACAGGCTTTGGGGAGTGTTAACAGTTCATGGATTCACCCATCCCGTGGTCCTCGGTGCTTCCTGACAATAGAGTCGTACGTCGGCCAGGCGAGTGAAGCTAGCAGGATACCCTCATATGTCTGTATTTAATGCACAGATACATTAAATACCCAGATATATATTTTAATTTTTTCTCATTTTTTAAAAAACTGAATCACAGTGATATACACATTTACAAAGTTGTTCATGGTTGGACTTTAGTCATATAATGTTCCAACACCCGTCCCTCCCTTCACCAGTGTACTTTTCCCACCACCAGTGATCCCAGTTTCCCTCCTGCACCCACCCCATTCCCACTGCCTGCCACTATGGCACACACTTTCTCTCTCTCTCTCTCTCTCTCTTTCTCTCTCTCTCTCTCTCTATATATATATATATATTCTCTATATATACATATATCTATATATGCATATATACATATATATTATATCCCCACAAATGGATAGTTATTCTACACCTGTCCCTCTCGTTCTGACTTATTTCACTCAACATGATACTCTCCACGTCAACCTATTTATAAGCAAATTTCTGACTTCTTTCTCATAGTTGCGTAGTATTCCATTGTGTAGATGTACCATAGTTTCTTTATCTAGTCATCTATCCTCGGGCACTCAGGTTGTTTCCAGATTCTGGCAATTGTGAATAATGCTTGCAATGACCATCAAAGTTCAGATGACATTTCTGCTGTGTGTTTGGGGGCCCCCAGGGTATATTTCCAGAAGTGGTATTGTTAGGTCAAATAGGAGCTCAATTCCTCAAAATGGACATTTGAGGAATCTCCATTTTGTTTTCCAAAAAGGCCGAACCCACCAGTCAGCATTCCCACCAACAGTGAGTGAGAGCCCCTTTTTCCCTGCATCCACACCAGCACTGGTTGTCTTGTTCTTTTGGATGTGTGCCAGTCTCTGATGTAAGATGATATCTCATTGTTGTCTTATAGATGTGCAGATATGTTATTTCTTACCAACTGCTGAGACCATCCTTGTACTTGCTTTATGAAAATGCACCGAGTCGCACAGTGAAGAAGTAGGCGTTTTTCTGCATGTCTGTTATCCTTGGGGAAGTCCTAAAAACCCAAGGGTGGGGCTGATTGTACTGGGGGCGGGAGGGTGGGTTAGGTACTAGCCTTGCATGCAGCTGATGCACTCATCAGTCCCTCTGGCTAGCAGTGCGTTTGACCCCCACATGCCCCAGAACATTCTTAATTGTTCTTATTCACAGATAATCTTTTATTAAAAGAATAGATGAGATAGTTTTCCTTAATGATTTAAGCCAGTGAATTGCAGTGATAAATTTTGGTATTAACTTTTCCCGGTCATAGTGACAGTCTTTGTTTTCCTGAGTAAGTCTTTGAAGGTATACTGTTTTCTTCATTTTGTGAGTGTGTTTTTCTCGATGTGTCGCTGAAACAGCAGCGTGATGCTGAACTAAACCACAACCTTCTCAGGACTGAGTACACAGTGATAATCCCTCTGCCGCGACAGGCCTGCAGTACATGCCCTGAACCTCCAGGAGGGACCACTCTGCCCTCAGCACAACCAGGGCTGCGCAAAGCCCACAGAGTTGAGTAACGCGCATGTAGATCCCTGAGTCCCCCCTGCAACGTCGCTGAGTCTCCACGTTCTGTATTAAAATTAGATCAATTTTACTCAATACCCCATACATGGCTTTGTTCCTCTTATTAATAAAGTTGGAAGGAGCAGTAGCACAGTGGGTAGGGCGTTTGCCTTGCGCGCAGCCTACCCGGGTTCGATGCTTCCCTCCCTCTCGGAGAGCCCAGCAAGCTACCAAGAGTATCCCGCCCACAAAGCAGAGCCTGGCAGGATACCCGTGGTGTATTCAATATGCCAAAATCAGTAACAACAAGTCTCACCATGTAGACATTACTGGTGCCCGCTTGAGCAAATCGATGAACAATGGGATGACAGTGATACAGTGACAGTGATTAATAAAGTTAAAATGTTGAGTACCATGGACATGCAGGAAGATGGATCTGCTCTTTTGCCCTGAGCTTTGCACGGGCAAATAAACGATGAGGCTTGCGGAGCTGGAGTGACAGCACAGCAGGTAGGGTGATTGCCTTGCACAAGGCCGACCCAGGTTCGATTCCCAGCATCCCATATGGTCCCCTGAGCACCTCGAGGAGTAATTCCTGTGTGCAGAGCCAGGAGTAAGCCCTGTGAATCGTCGGGTGTGACCCAAAAGAAAAGAAAAAAAAGAAAAGAAAAACAATGAGGCTTGCAAGTTTGCCTGCCTCTCGGGGTGATGTTGGGTCAAGTTTCTTCCCTTATGCGCTGCACTGGCCCCTGCATGTGCCAAGCCCTGGGTCTGATTCCTGGCACTGCTAGAATTTTTCTTTAAGTGAAAATCATGCTCAGTAAATTAAAAAACATTCCTTCCCAGGCCAGAGAGGGCCAGAGAGATAGTACAGGGCATAAGGCACTTACCTTGCATGTAGCCAACCTGGGTTCAATTCGCAGTGCTATGTCCAGATCCTGGCCACCACCGAGAGTGACTCCGAGACCCCAATCGAAAAGTCAGCCCTGAGCACAGCCTGGTGGGGCCTCACCCCCTACCCGATACCCCCCTTCAAAGTTTTTTCTCCAAAAGTGGAGAAAATGTAATATAAAAAAGTGGAGGGGTTGTTACTTTCTTCATTATGTTCATTCAGCTGTTATCTTCATATTCCAGTAAGTTATTTTGCTCTCAATGTTTAACAAAGGACAATCAACAAACAAACAAACAAAAATAACAAAAATTTCTTGCTATACCTTGGCCGATTGGAGAATTTTCATGTTCTCCATTTATCATTGTAAAACCAAAGACAACTTTATAACTTTTTTGTACATAGCTGTTACATGTCTGGCAATCTGTCTTTAAACAGGGATAAGTTACTCTAAAAGAAATTAATTCTAGATAGTTTTCCCTTCAAGTACCTTGTTTAAATAAACGATTTGCTTAAAAATTTTTTTTAAAAAAAGTAAAGAACAGCCGGGAGTTAAAAAAAAAAAAGGAAGAAAAATAAAAGTCAGAGGGTGGGGGTCAAAGCCTTATCCTGACATTTGTTCTCATTGTAAAATCTGAAGATTTTATTCTTGCTCCCTGCTCCTCAACCAAAATGGAAATTGAGCCAGAGTGATCGCCTGATGTACAAGTGCTTTGATTTCATCCAGCTGGTGCAGAGGTGAGGGGGGAGGTCTTTAGAAACCAGTGTTATGATTCTATGTTCTAGATCTCTCCAAAAAAGTTCTTAACTGCGGCACATAAGGGACCCCAGGGTGACCCGTCCACAGGAAAGTTACTAAGGCATTCAGAAGAGCAAATGACAAATGACGCTCAGACTCACAACGGTCACCCATTCCTTCCGTTTTGTTCGTGAGTCACAAACAGAAAAAAAAAATGGGGAATCTTGAGGGAGAATATGTGCTTTTCATTAGCTATGAAGATTTTCAAAATTCTATTAGTTTCGGTTCATTAGGCCTTGGAATCACATTAGCCGTGTGCCATTGTCAGGAGCCAGATGCCCTGTAGGACTCGCCTGTGAGTTCCTCCAGCCTTACTCCCCTTGCCCACGAAAATTCAACGTGAAATTCAGTTTTTCCACGCAGCAGGTGGACCAGTGAAAACAAACAGCATATAGGCGCTGTGCGGACAGGTGTAGTTTCTCCTGGTATTCCTGATTCCTGTGTCTTCCCCAGCACAGACCGTCCATTTGGAGTGAGAAGTCTAGAGAGGATGAGTAAACTTCCATGTCACTGGGATCCCTCCAAGGTCGTCACAGAGCCTGAGCAGAGCCACCCACCTCCGTGAGCATCACTGAGGATGCAGTTTGCGAATGCAGACTCTTAGTCCCCGCCCAAGCTCTGACCCCAAGAGGCCTCTGAGTGTCCGGGCAGGGTGCCCGTGGTGAACCGCCTCAGGCATTGTCACACAAGACAGAAAGATGCTGATGACATTCGTGGTGGTTGATGCCATCATATGGAGGGGAAGAAATAAGCAGCTGAGAACAATAGCAGGAGACCCAGGTGGTCGCATACTTGAACGTTAATGAGTCTGGTTATGTATAGGATCACAGTGAAAGGCTGATCTCTGAGGCCTAGAAGGTATTTTCTTGCACAGAAAGGAGATTTTACCTCTTTCTGCTGAATTATCTCTCTCTGTTCAAGACCATAGATTGCTCCACATTGCCATGGGTCTCTTTCTGGCTTTCTAAAGTGATAGTCACCTTGGAGTAAATATCAGCCTTGCCCCTATGTGACAGGTCCTGATTGTTGCATTCCATGTTAAGTCTGATTCCATGTGAGGATGGGGGCGGGGGCTCTTCACGGGTGTTGCTATTCTTGAAACACAGAGAATTCTTCCTCCTAATTCATCAACATAGTTGATGGAAAAAAACATCCACTGAACTTTCTGGCTCTCAAACACTGTTGTAGATAATATTTGTTACAGATTGAAGCCTGTAAAATTATTAATGGTCTGTAGTGATTATAAATTTTTAATTTTTCCTAATTGAGCAAAGGCAGTACCAAAGTATGGAGACTTTATCGCACACACACACACACACACACACACACACACACACACACACACACACACACCCCGTTCTCTTTGTCATTGTTATTGTTTTTGTTTGGGTGCCCCATCCAACAGTGCTCAAGGGTCACTCCTAGCCCTGCCTTTAGGGATCACTCCTGGCAGGACTTGGGGACCATCTCTGGTTCCAGGGATTGAACCTGGGTCGACTGCGTGCGAGCAAGCACCCGACCTGAGGTGCTGTCTCTCCGGCCCAGACCCTTCTTGAATTCAGCGTTCACCCTGGTTGAAGGCCTTGATAGACAATATGGTAACAGAAACAAACTGGCCAGTGACATCCCCCAGGTCCCTGGGGCGTAGCTGGACCCAGACTGCCGGTCCTGCATGCTCTGGCCTGCGTCCTTGGCTCCGTCTCCTTCTCTGCCTTTTCTCACCAGGAAGCCCTGTCTGCTCTAGCCACTGGTGCCCTAGAAACATTCCAGGGGCACAAGTCACTCCACTGAGTGTTTGCTGGCTCGAGCTTTGCTTTCATTAGAAAGTGAAAGCAGACTCATCCCTTGGGCTGGGGCTGGTTCTGGTCGCCTTTCCTGGCCCTGGGGCCACAGCCCCGCTTCCCAGAGGCTGGCGGCCTGTGCGCAGGAGCTGGTCCTTTCCGCGGGAGGTGGTCCCTTCTGCCCGAGAGCGTGCAAGGCCTTTGGAATCCACCAGACACATTGAGGACAGTTCCCAGCTGGAAGCAGCAGCCGTCCGAGGCCACTGCAGTGGCGCCAGTGCCACAGGGCCCGCTGCTCTGAGGCGGAACGGAATTCCAGAGCAACTCCTGCGAATAAATTCTGTCTCGCATGCGTCGTCATGGTAGTGGCAGGACTTGTAGCCTTGGGGTTTTAAGGGTTTTGTTGTTGTTTTTTATATATATTGTTTGGGGATTTTTTTCCTTGCCACATCTGGTGATGCTCAGGGGTTCCTCCTGACTCTGCCTGCAAAAATCACTCCTGGTGGTGCTCCGGGGACCATTTGGGATGCTGGGAATCAAACCCTGGTCAGCAGCGTGCAAGGAAACCACCCTAGCTGCTGAACTATCTCTCCAGCCCTTGTTGTTGTCTTACTGATTTCTTTTTTTTTTTTCTTTTTGGGTCACACCCGGCAATGCACAGGGGTTACTCCTGGCTCATGCACTCAGGAATTACTCCTGGCGATACTCAGGGGACCATATGGGATGCTGGGAATCGAACCCGGGTCGGTCGCATGCAAGGCAAACGCCCTACCTGCTGTGCTATTGCTCTAGTCCCTCTTTTTTTATTATTATTTTTTTATTTTATAAAGTAGTTCACAATGTTTGATTACATTTAATGTTCACACACCAATCCTACCACCATTACACACCATTACACCTTCCCACCTCCATATTTTGAGCATTTCCACCCAAACCCCAATCTCTGCCCCAAAGCAGAAGGGAAATAATATAATACTTCCCGCTAAGATTGGTTGCCTCCTACTTTGAACCCCATCAAGTTTGGTGCGGTACTCTTGGAGCATGGGTAGGGTGTGAGGCATGAAGTGTCCAGAAAAAGGTTCACTCCTGGGTGAGGCTCGGCCCAAGCATGTGAAGAGTGGCCATGAGCGTGGCAGTGCTTGATTCTGGAGGTTTTCGGCTGCCGGGGCTGGGTCCCTTGAGGCAGGGGGCTCTTACCTGACCCCTCTGGGGTGCCCCGAGTGAATCAGCCAGGCGTGGGGTTCAGCGGCGTGGTTATGGCATCGTGTTATGCTTCCTTCCGGGAGAGCAGGACCTGCAGTCTTGCTCTACTGATTTCAGTATGTTGCTTCTTGTCTTTGGTCAAAAGAATCTTTGTATTCAGAACTTCTAAATATGTTCCCCTCTTGCACATTGAATATTGCAGTTGATGTGCAAGCAAGAACCACAGAATCTGGTATCTGAGGAGTGATGAGAAGATGAAATAGCTCTTGGTTGGTAATAGGTACTGGGTTATTATTTGTCTAATGATTTACAGAATGTCAAAAAAAGAAACACATGCTCTGTGCCTGTATGTCAAAAAGTGGAAGAATCATCTCAGAGGTGTCAGGAAGCCCCACGTCCCGCTCTCTCGGAGAGACAGACTGAACCTCCAGGTGTCCATTTGGAATCTCAGAGGGTTTACTGGATTCCTCTCAGACTGCTGGACTCCGTGACACTTTCCTGCGCGGGAATGTGTGACTTTCCAAAGTCCCCACAGCCTGGGACAGCAGCGTCTGCTCGCTGCCTCGCCCCTGGTGGCATCTGCACGTCTGGGTTTGGTGCTTGCATCTCACGGAAAGGCGGGCGCTGGTACGAATCGAACGTGTGTGACTGTACCAACTCGATATTCATTTATTTTTTAAATAAATGAATATTTCCTACCTCAGCCCTGCCAGTGCTCTACAGTGGCAGCTTTGTCAGAGGTTCCTCAGGGGAAACCTGTGGCATGGATAACTGCCGACAGGGAGGGCTGCCCTGCTGTGTCCGCCTGACGTCCGGGGAAGCGCTGGCCTCATCAGATGTTCCAGGTGGTAACTGAGACCCTTTGCTGGCCAGTGGCTGTTTGGTCTCACAGAATCCAGGTTTTCTGGGCCCCCGTGATGTCGCTGGGCCCCAGGGGTGACTTATGTGAAGTGGGGAGGAGAAAGACGGTCACTTCCTCCCCATCTGCCTTGCCACCTGGGATACAGGGTTACTGGGTTCTTGTCTCACCTCACAGAAAGGAATTTCAGGAGTAGACACACAGCGAAGTAAATAGATTTTATTTGGAGGATTTTTGAAGGTGTGGAGGGGAAGAGAGTGAGAGAGAGAGAGAGAGAGAGAGAGAGAGAGAGAGTAACATGCTCAAGAGAGAACCCGGGCTTCTCCAAGGGCGGAGAGAGCCCCTACACACATCCCAACATTGGACACGAAAGCATGCAAGTCCACATCTCAAGGGGGGACATGCAGCAACACGTGTGCTCGGCTACATGGATGCTGGGCTCAGACAGCATGTGCGCACGCTTCCTTTGTCCAAGGTGGCCTTTATTGGGTTTCTCCAACCTGCCCCTACATGGAGCTTCTACCTGGGTAAAAGTCTGTTGCTAAGGCGGTTGCCAGGGGTTTGGGAATGGTGATCTTCTTTGAAATTCCTTTCCTGGCCTTGTGTTCCTGCAGGAGCTTCTTTGGGCCTGTTGCCTGGGCCAGGCAAAGTTTTTATCAAGCCTTCGTTCCTGTTTTTTCCTGTTTTCTGCAAGGTTGGCTTTTGCCATTGCCTTGGGAGGGGCTTCCCTGTTTACCTGCCTACATCCCCCGTGGTCCTCAGTTTCTGTTTCAGCATTAGAAATCGCAGGCCCTTCTCTAGAGTAACGGGGTCTCAGGGCTGGGCACAACCCACAGGGGCCCTCATCTTCCCGAGGAGAGATGGAGGCAGCACCGTAGCCCGGAAGAACAGAGAGGCACCGAGTCTCAGCTTTCACGGACCAGGAATTTGCCTGAGCCACTCACTGCTGTTTCCTGGCCGAGAGCCCCTTTGTATTTGGGTAGCTCCCTGGGACTCGGGGACCCCCAGGACACAGGAGCCCAGGTCTCACGTCACACGTCTCTAAGAGGTGGAGAGAAGCACATCTCCCTC
Organism: Sorex araneus; assembly: GCF_027595985.1. NCBI lineage: Eukaryota > Metazoa > Chordata > Mammalia > Eulipotyphla > Soricidae > Sorex > Sorex araneus. The sequence goes on from NC_073303.1 coordinate 68,245,418, forward strand.
TGAGCCAGGATCGGAGTGAGTGACCTTGACGCGCACGGCAGGGAGATGAGCAGCCCTGCTAGTGACGCCCCTCTGAGGGCCTCCGCCCATGGCCACGGCCTCCCCCGGGACCCATTAGAGATGCGCAGTTCAGAATCCATGCCCTTTTTTTTTTTTTTTAATGAATCACCATGAGATAGTTACAGACTTACAGATGTTCGTGATTACATTTCAGTCCAACAATGTTTGAGCACCCATCCGTCCACCAGTGCCCATTCCCCACCACCGGTGTTCCCAGTATCCCTCCCACCACCCCCCACTTCCGCCCCGGCTTCTGTGGCAGACACATTCCCTCTTGCTCTCTCTCTCCTTTGGGGTGTTAAGGTTTGCAATAAAGGTACCAAGCAGCCATCTACTTAGCCATGTCTGGTCGGTAGTCGACTTTCAGCACACATCCTCCATCCCGAGCGAGCCCTCCAACCATCATTGACTTGGTGGTCCTCTCTCTATCCCAGCTGCCTTGTCCCCCAGCACACGAGGTCGGCTTGCAAGCCGCGGAGCCATGCTCCTGGCCCTTATCTCTACTGTCCTTAGGTGTGAGTGGCCTATTTTGTTATTTTACAAATGGGTGCAGTTGTTCTGTGTCTGCCCCGCTCTTTTTTTTTTTTTATTTTCTCAGAGTTTTTATTATGTTAATTTTCTGGATTTTTCCTTATCTTTTTTTTTTAATTTATTTATTTTTAATTAGAGAATCACCGTGAGGGTACAGTTACAGATTTATACACTTTTGTGCTTATACTTCCCTCATACAAAGTTTGGGAACCCATCCCTTCACCAGTGCCCATTCTCCACCACCCGTAAACCCAGTGTCCCTCCCACCCTCCCCAATCCCATCTCCCCCCACCCCACCCTGCCACTGTGGCAAGGCATTCCCTTCTGTTTTCTCTCTCTAATTAGCTGTTGTGGTTTGCAATAAAGGTGTTGAGTGGCCGCTGTGCTCAGTCTCTAGCCCTCATTCAGCCCGCAACTCCCTTCCCCCACATGGCCTTCGACTACAATGTAGTTGGTGATCGCTTCTCTGAGTTGACCTTTCCCCGGAACGTGAGGCCAGCCTCGAAGCCATGGAGTCAACCTCCTGGTACTTATTTCTACAGTTCTTGGGTGTTAGTCTCCCACTCTGTTATTCTATATACCATAGATGAGTGCAATCTTTCTATGTCTGTCTCTCTCTTTCTGACTCATTTCACTCAGCATGAAACTTTTCATGCCCATCCACTTAACTACAAAATTCTTGACCTCCTTTTTTCTAACAGCTGCATAGTATTCCATTGTATAGATGTACCAAAGTTTCCTCAACCAGTCATCCGTTCTGGGGCATTCGGGTTTTTTCCAGATTCTGGCTATTGTAAACAGTGCTGCGATGAACATACATGTGCAGATGTTGTTTCGATTGTACTTTTTTGCCTCTCTGGGATATATTCCCAGCAGTGGTATTGCTGGGTCAAATGGGAATTCAATATCTAATTTTTTGAGAGTCGTCCAAATTGTTTTCCAGAAGGGCTGAACCAGTCGGCATTCCCACCAGCAGTGTAGAAGGGTCCCTTTCTCCCCACATCCTCTCCAACAGCGGTTGCTTTTGTTCTTTTGGATGTGTGCTAGTCTCTGTGGTGTGAGGTGGTATCTCATGGTTGTTTTGATCTGCATCTCCCTGATGATTAGTGATGCAGAGCACTTTTTCATGTGCCTTTTGGCCATTCGTATTTCTTCCTTGGTAAAGTTTCTGTTCATTTCTTTGCCCCATTTTTTGATGGGGTTGGATGTTTTATTCTTGTAGAGCTCAACCAGTGCTTTATATACCATTGATATCAACCCCTTATCTGATGTGCCCCGCTCTTTCTAGACTCATTCGCTTTGCATGATCCTCTCCAGGTCCGGCTACTCATATGCAAATTTCATGGTTTCAGAATCCGCCCCTTAACTCCATCCCCAGGTGCTCCACGGCCCCGGGTTGCTGTGAAACTCGCGTTCTTCTGACCCGGGTGGCTCTGCGAGCCCGCGGCCACACCTGGGCGGGAAGCATCACCTGGAGGGTTGGCTCGACCGACCGGAATTCCCCGGCCCCGCCCACTTCCCTTTCGGTTTCACAAACCCGGGAGGGCCCGAGCTCCGCCTCTTGCGCAAGTGTCCCGGGGGTGTCTCTGCGTCCAGCGTCCACTGCAGGAACGTCCAGCCCGAAACTCGGCTCTGTGGATAGCCGCGCCCTGCTGCAGCCTCCGGGGAAGCCCGGCGCGGGTGTGGCCAGGTCCCTGCCCGCGCCCTGAGAACCTGCGTTTCCCAGGACACGTTCCAGCTCCAGCGCGCTGGGGTCTGTGTTGAACCCCGAGAGTCGGGCTCCATCTGGCTTGGGGCGGGGGGGGGGGCGTGTTTGTTTGTCTTTAAATACCCGGGGCCACAGGTCCAGCCTTGACCCAGCGCTACTCTGGTCAATACCTGTACTGAAACCTCCTAAGAAGTTCTAAGTCCAAAACATCCACAGAGGGGCTGGAGCGACAGCGCAGCAGGGAGGGCGTTTGCCTTGCCATGCTTGTACAAGGCCGACTTGGGTTCGAGTCCCAGCATCCCATAGGGTCCTTTGAGCATCGCCAGGAGTAATTCCTGAGTGCATGAGCCAGGAGGAACCCCTGTGCAAGGCTGGGTGTGACCCCCAAAAAAGCAAAAACAAAAATAAAACATAACAAAAAAAAAAACACTGAACTTTCTGGCTCTATTATAGATATTTGTTACAGATTGAAGCCTGTAAAATTACTAATGATATGCAGTGGTTTTAAAATGCAGAAAGAGCATAGTATTTGTTTTCTACTTTCTTCATAAATGCCATTTAAATATCTTAATAAATTCATTCTTGATATTTGAAAAAGAATATATATATATATATATATATATCACAGGCCATGGGGGAGAGGGGTAAGGGGGTGAATTTCAAAGATCTCTGAACTTCACAGAAAAGAAATTCAAGTATTCCGTTAAGTCAATTATCCAGTTAAGTCAAATACTCAGTTAAGTCAGCAGCCACAGCAGAGCAAGAGAACACAGTGCCTTGTGGGGGCAGCCTGGGAACACAGGTGGGATGCGTCTGAGGTGGGGGGTGGTGAGTGAGAGGATGAGCCCTCACTCCCCACCCCTGCGAAGGAGGGGTTGGGGCAGTCAGGCAGAAGACGGGGCGCTTTCTCTTCCCAAGAGTGGAGATTGTAGGATGCGGGAAGTGGGGGAAAGGCAGGTTGGAGACAAACACGCTGTCAGGGAACAGGCATCTTCCTAAGGCCCTGCCCTCAAGCTCCTGTTTCTTTGTCCATCAATAGACACAGCGGCCCCACCTCTGGAGGGGTGATCAGGTTGAACAATGTAGCATGTTAAAAAAAAATTAAATAGTGGATGCCACATAGCATGTGCTCATTTAGGCTTTTCGTGAATTTTTGCTTCAATCCTTTAAGTCAGAGGTAATATCAGGTTCTTCGCCACTCCCGGGGGAGCCTGTGTGAAGGGCAGGTGTAGGATGGGGGTGATGCCATGGGTCAGATCTCAGAATAGCATCCCATTATGGAACTCCTTGCGTCCCTTCCTCACATTTCAGTATCATCTGAGAAGATTCTTGCCAGCTGGGACAGCTCCTTCCCTGTTCCCCTCCTCCGGGCCCTTTCTGCTCCTCTTCTCTGTGAAGCGTCAGCTCCTCGCACTTATGAGGTGCCCACGGTCTGCCCCGCATGGCAGCCGCAGGTGTGGAGGAGATTGGTGTGGCCACAGTGCCCTTGCCTTGACAGCTAAACCATGGAGGGGGCTCTCAAAAAGTCTTCCTTATTTCAACACTGAGTAAAGCCATCACTGTATCATTGTATCACTGTCATCCTGTTGTTCATCAATTTACTCGAGCAGGCGCCAGCAATGTCACCATTCGTCCCAGCCCTGAGGTTTTAGCAGCCTCTCCTTACTCATCTTTCCCAACGATTGGAGGCTCTTTCAGGGTCAGGGGAATGAGACCTATCGTTACTGTTTTTGGCATATCAAATACACCACGGGGAGCTTGCCAGGCTCTGCCGTGTGGGCGGGATACTCTCTCCGTAGCTTGCTGGGCTCTCCAAGAGGTGTATATATATATATATATATATATATATATATATATATACACACACACATATATATACATATATATATATATTTCCCTATGATGAATATGTTCACTCATGCATGAGGCTTGACCTGAGCATGTGAAAAGTGGCCTGGAGCATGGCGGCAGTTGGGTAGTGGAGGTCGGCTGCCGGGGCTGGGTCCCTTGAGGCGGGGAGGGCTCTCCCCCACCCCCCTATGGGGTGCCCCCGAGTGGAAACAGCCTGGCACACTGTCCGGTGGCATGGTTCTGGGGGCCTTGTCTTATGCTCCCCTCCGGGAGAAGCAGCCGTGAGTTCTGCAGGGTGGCCGATGAGGAGGTTATCTGGCCCCCGGCAGTAGGTGGCATATGGGGGTGACCCCTGGGTCACGGGAGACTGGGGGAAGCAGGCAGAGGATATCTTAAGCGCAGGGCATTGCGCTCATGCTGAGCCTGAGGTCAGCGGGGGGCGAGCTGTGTGGGAGGAGGACCAGGAATCCTCTGTAAGTCTCTCTCAGAGACTTTTGGGGCGCAGCCCTGGGCAGGGCAGGAGGCACCAGCCCTGGGGGATGGAGCCAGCAGGAAGTGCCTGGAAGAGACAGGGGGACACAGGGCCATGGCGCGCAGTGAGAGGGTCTTCTGCGAGGCACGGCTGACGTTTCCAGGCGGGAGACTGTTTCTCGGGAGGGGGTCGATGTTGCTGAGGCCGCCTGGGCAGGCAGGGGCTGGCTCCTTCCTCTGCCGTCAGACAGACGTGGCTGGCTCTGCACGGCTCTCCGCCTCTCCTCTCTCCTCCTCTCCTCCCCGTCCTGCTGAGTGGTGCAGCCTGTGCTGGGAAAGTAGCCTCGGGAATCGTGGGTCATTCTTCCTGCAGAGGCCAGAGTTCTGTCCAAACAGCTGGCCAGGGCCCTGTTTCTCTGCTCTCATGGATGCTGAGAATAAAGTGGGCACCGGGAAATAGACACAGCTTGCATTGAGGAGCTTTTAATCCAGACCAGTCACACACACACACACACACACACACACACACACACACACACACGCACACACACACACACACGCACACACACACACACACACACACACACACACAGAGCAAGAAAGAAACCCTACACTCAAACTTTGCCCCTCCCCCTGGCCTGGTCTCTGAGACTCTCGTCCTCTCCCCCTCCGCTGTTAATTCCATTTCTTTTCGTCCAACTCCCATGTCCTGTGACATTAATTACCGGAAACTGTTCAATGGCGGGTCCATAGATAGGTACGGCGTTTGCCTCCACTGTGGCTAACCCCGGCTCTATTCCCAGCAGCCGCCGATGGCCAGGAGTGATCCTTGAGGGCCATCGGCCGTGACCAACTCCCCCTGCCCACAAACGCTTTCTCTTAAAGTGAGCCTTGGGAATTCATTTTCAAGTCAGGGTATGAAGGGGACACCAGATCCACCCTTCCCACAAGGGTCCTTGTGTTCTGTCTTGTCTCACACCCAGGACGGAATGGTGGCAGGGCGAGCACATGCGATAGAACTTGGACAGAAGGCTAAATTAATGTATTTTCAAAGACAAGTGACCCCCCCGCCCCGCCCCCAGGAACAGTCCGCTTTCCCGTTTCCTGCATGGATCGATAGGTTTGGTATGGACGAAGTAATCAGGTTCTGGTGACAGGCGGCGGCCTTGGGGATTTATAACTCACGCCTAGAAGAAGCTTCCGGCCCCTGCACATGCCAGCTGCAGCCCTGCAAACGCAGCCAGTGTGGGCTGCCAGGACGAGTGCTCCTGCTTCCTTGCTCTTTGCTCTTGATGCTTTCTATAAGCTGCTGCTGCAAAAAAAAATAAAAAAGTAAAAAGAAAAAATTCAAGGCCGTTCCATCATGGGTCCATCAACAAAAGAAAATCTTACCTTGACGCCTTACACCCACCTCTCCCCGCTCCCAGTTAAAGAGTGGAGGGGGGCGGGGGGGAGAGGAGGGGAGAAGGAGGAAGATCTTTGTAACGATGATGTTAGCCAGAGACGCTCCGTGCCTGACCGGGATTGGGCAGCAGAACCTGTGGCACACTTTCCCACTCGCCACAGACTTCCCGGTGGCAGGCTGGCCTAGGTCAGCCGCCTGCCCCCTGAGCTGAAGTGAAGTCGGCCTGATCGCCAGGGTGGCCGTTTGCCTTCGTTAAACCATCGTTTAAGTGTGAGCCACGCCGGCACCGCAATGTGGAATGCACTTGAACTTGAACGTAAAATGCCATAGACTCGGCAGTTCTGTGGCGGAGTTGATCTGGCTTTAGCCCACTCCTGCCCCTTGCATCTGACAGGCGGCAGCTGAGGGAAGAAGGGAGCCTCTCAGACGTTGTTAAATATGTTTGTTTACCCACAGCACACATCCTAGCGTCTTACCACAGGATTCCCACACCTGGTAATCACCAGAAAGTGGAATTCCCAAGGGACTGGGCGCTTGACCTCTTTTATTTTGTCCATCACGGAGGGGGTCGGGGGTGAAAGTGGTTTCTGGCGTGTTAATTATGAGTCAGCCGGGGCGGTTGTAAAATGGTAATGACTGTCATCACTGACCCAGGCCTGCTTCAAAGAAACTCAGGTGTTTGCTTCTCCAGCTCATCTCACTGACCGGCCCAGATTACCAAATTATTATTTACACCATTGGCCGTGATCAGAGCACCTACCTATTAAGGCGTTTGGCTCCAGAAATAAATAGCTGTCAGCTGGGGCGGAGGCTGGTTGGTTTCCTCCAGTTTTTGTTTTCTATCCTGCTGGAATTGATTTTGGAGGCTGATAGTCTAGGCTAATGAAGACAATTAAAATGCGAAGCACAAAACAGCAACATCCGAGGTAACCGAGTCCCCCACGATAGTGGGATGAGGGGGAAAAGTGCTGATCAGAACTGAAAGTAGGATTATACTGCCACCTGGTGGGGTAGAGGGGCATCTACTTTTTTTTTTCCTTTTTGGGTCACACCCAAAAACATGCGCAGGGGTTACTCCTGGCTTTGCACTTAGGAATTATTCCTGGCGGTGCTCAGGGGACCATATGGGATGCTGGGAATCGAACCCAGGTCGGCTGCATGCAAGGCCCTACCCGCTGTGCTATTGCTCCAGCCCCAAGGGGGCATCTACTTTTAAATTCAAAGTACAGTACGTGGGTTTGAATTGAAAACCCATCTGCTTTGGGTTTTTCCCATGAGTCTCGGGTTACAATGTGAAATAAACAATTTTTAAAAAAGCATATTAAGCATTTAATGAAAATGATTATTCAGAGCAGCTTCCTAAAGAATCCCCAACATAAATCCTGTAACGCCGAACACTATTCTCAGGGCGAATAAGAAGTTACCACAGGAGTTTGAAATTTTACACGGGGTGGGATGGGACGCCGTTACAGAAATAGCACGCATTGTGCTAGGTTCTACTCTCTGGGCATAAGCGTGTGTGAGCGTGTGAGTGTGTGAGTGAGTGTGTGTGTGTGTGTGTGTGTGTGTGTGTGTCATTTTAGCCCCACAAGAACTGATGCACAACTATGAAACCGCATCTGCAGTTCCATCCCTGTGACTGTCCCCTGCCTCTCACCTCAGCGGGGCCTTGGGCGCCTTAGATAACGTCAGCTGAGGCGCAGTGACCGGTCCTACTTTGCCCAGCATTGCGTAGCTCAAGGGGTCTTTGCACCTGTGGATTAAAATCGCTTCATTTCTGCCCGTGTAAATTCTGGGTGCTTAGAAGGCATCTTCCCTGCTAAAGGGACCGGCAGACACAAGGTGTTTCTCAGAGCGTCGCCTTCCCCCTGTGGTGCCTGCCCAGGGCTTGCTGTGGGGAGCGCCAGCCTGTGGCCGGACCCTCCCTCTCTGACTGGCCAGTGTTTCTTCCCAGACCCGGGCCCTCCTCCCCTCGTATCCCCTCTGGCCACTGACACAGGAAAGGTGCCTGGGCAGGACTCTGTGCCCCCACGCCCCACTGCTCAGTGAGGTGCCAGGCGTTTCCTTTAACGCGTTTTCTTTATTTTATTTTATTTTATTTTGGTTTTTGGGTCACACCCGGCGATGCACAGGGGTTACTCCTGGCTCTTCACTCAGGAATTACCCCTGGCGGTGCTCAGGGGACCATATGGGACGCTGGGATTAGAACCCGGGTCGGCCGCGTGCAAGGCAAACGCCCTACCCGCTGTGCTATCGCTCCAGCCCCGTCGTGTAGTGGTTATCACGTTCGCCTAACGCGTTTTCTTTAAAGCGTTTTCTCAGCTGGTGAGAGGCGAGTGTCGCCCGGCTGTGCACCCAGGACAGCCCGACAGCCCATAGTCCCGGGCCCCAGTGGGAGGAGAGAAATTGAATAATCTAGGGCCCTGAGCTCGGGGAAAGAGGAGCGGGTTGCACCCGGAAGTCCCGCCATGAGCGCCCAGGACCTGCTCACGGCACCAGGAGAGTGACCAGTACTGGCCCTGCCTGCCCCCTGCTGTGGCCGCTGCCCACAGGCTCTCCTGTGCAGATGAGCTCTACCGTATTCCACTGCATAATCCTAGCAGGTCTGATGCCAGATTTAGGGGGCCCCAAAGTGGGGTGCGATCCTGACAGGAAGCTTTCTGAACGTCGTGCTGGTGTGACTGGAAGCACAGGTGTGGCGCTTCTGTGGCTGTGAGGTACAGCCCGCGTGCTGGTCGCCCAAGGTGACCGGGAGGGCCGAGAGCCCTGACTCCAGGTCTGCCTGCTTCTCAGTCAACATGGTGATTCTTTTTTTTGGGGGGGTCACACCCAGCGATGCTCAGGGGTTAGTCCTGGCTCTGCACTCAGGATTCACTCCTGGTGGTGCTCAGGGGACCATATGGGATGCTGGGAATCGAACCTGGATTGGCCGTGTGCAAGGCAAACGCCCTACCCGCTGTGCTACCGCTCCAGCCCCCAGTGATGATTCTTTCCATTGTGCGATTTTCATCCACAGTGAGATTATTTTTTTTTTTGAAAGTTTCTCTTCCAATCGCTTTTCAGATAATTCTAGTGGAAGGGGAGTTTGACACACTTTCTCTGAGCTACCTCCTCTATTTAGGGACTCAGAATCTGCTTTGATCTTCTTTCTCCCTGTTCTGTTGTCTGGGCACCCCACATATTTCATTATATTCTATCAGCCGAGCCCTGGAGGGAGAGAGAGAGAGAGAGAGAGAGAGAGAGAGAGAGAGAGAGAGAGAGAGAGAGAGAGAGAGAGAGAGAGAGGCAGCAGACAAAACTGGAGAGAGGTGTGCTGCGGACCCCTCCTGGCTTATTTGGGTGATAGTTGACTCTGAAAAATTCTCTCAGTACCCTGCTTTCTACGAACTTGGCACTTTATAATTGGACGGTGAAATTTATTGTCAGGGAAGAAAAGGAGGCGCAGTGAACACGTCCCCGATGTGTTTTGTGTTTCCTCCAGTGGATTATGCTTTGGAGCTGTGTATAAATATATCTCACGCGTGCACAAAAAGTCACAGTGGGCTAAGTTGGTTTGTGCAGGCTGGAGTGACCCCCAGCAGCGTGCTGGGGCCCCTGAGGTGCCAGCCTACACAGCAGGCACACACACACACTCACACACACACACACACACACACACACACACACACACACACACACACCCTTTGATCTCTCTTCAGGCCCCTGGGATACATTTCATTTCATTTTCTATTTTGTGCTAAATAATTGTGATTTTTTTTCCTTCAAACGTTCACCCTAGATTAAGTGTCTATCCCATTATAAGGTGGGAGATGGTGCCCCACCGGAAACCCAGCCCAGGTCCGGATGGTCGACCCTAGCTGGGCAAAGCAAAACAACGTAGTTCTCAGAATGTAAATGAGCAGCAGAACTGCGCCCAGGAAGGACTGGAATAAAGCAGTTGAGGGTCTTCTTATGTTAGGGCTGCGTGGGCAGTATTAGAGGGAGAAACTGTCACCCTGGCCTGGCCGTGGGAAGCAGCCCCGCCTGCTCTCGGGTGCCCGTCGGGCTTCCATGTCCTTAACGTGTGTCAGCTTGAGCACTGGCTCGTGCGTTTGGAGTGGGGACGTGCATGAAGCTGCGCTGAGGAGCGGGCCGGCCTGTGTGCAATCCCCGGTCACACGCGTGGCCGCACGGCTCACAGTCAGTGTGCGCTCGTTCGTCTCAGTCTCTGCACCAGCCCTTGCGGGACGGAGGTCGAGGGTGCTGATCTGATCGGCCTTCGTAGCGTCCCACCACGGGAGCAGCCCAGGCTCTCCACGTGGGCGCAGGGGTGACTTACCTGTGGGGCAGTGATTTTACACGGATTCTTAAAATGAAGACTAAATAAATCATGATCACGGAATCCCGTTAATCACCGGTTTCTCGGGTGGGCTCAGTAACCTCTCCATTCATCCTTTCCCTGAGATCTTAGAAGTCTATCTCGACTTGGCCCTCCTAATGATGTTGCACTGGAGGCTCTTCAGGGTCAGGGGAATGAGATCCAGCTTGTTACTGGATTTAGCACATGAATACACCATGGGAAGCTTGCAAGGCTATCCCATGTGGGCAGGAAACTCTCAGAAGATTGCCAGTTTCTCCAGAGGGAGAAGTAGGCTACAAGATATCGCTTCTGAGAGCTTGCTTTTAAGTCTCTCTCTGGATGTTGGCTGTTGATGGGATTACACACACCTGGGTTCCTCTGCCGGTACCTTCATGGGTGAGGCCTGTCCGAATGTGTGGAGAGGGGCCTTGAGCAAGGCTGTGGCTAGGCTCCAGTGGTCTTCGGCCCGCCAGGAGCTCTGCTCGGGGTGGGGAGGGAAGCTGGAGCCCATACCCTCCGAGGGGCCCCAGGGAAGACAGCCAGGCATGCGGGCAAGAGACTCTGATTTTTAAAAAAAATTTTTTTCTAATTTTTTTTTTAATTTAATTTTTTTTAATTTTTTTTAAAATTTAAAAAAATTTATTTAGTTTTCCCCAGTATATCTGGCCTTGGGAAGACTAAATAAAAATTTTTTTAAAATTAAATAAGATTATCATGACCTTGTATAATCTGCAGATTATTGCTAAGAATTTGTCTATATTTTTTGAATGGCATACATATAAAGTATACACACATTTAGAAACTTTTTTTTTTTTGCTTTTTGGGTCATACTCGACGATGCACAGGAGTTACACAGGAGTGCTCGGGAGGCCATATGGGATGCTGGGAATCGAACCCGGGTCAGCCTCGTGCAAGGCAAACGCCCTACCTGCTGTCCTATCACCCCAGCCCCAGACATTTAAAAACTTTAAAGAGAAACCATATAGATATTTGTTAATGTCTTTAATAAAATATTATCAGAAGTCAAAGACAGGAAACTAAATTGCTAATAAATTTGAATAATACTGGTTATGAGTCCCTTAGTGTTGCATTTTATAAATAAGCTTTTCAGCCTAGGGAAGTATGGTAGAGAAATTATGCATATTTTGAAAAATTTACAAGCATTTATGTCAGCTAAATATCAATACAATATATCCTCAGGGGAAAAAATCTGCATTAGTGAGTTTTATTATGGAGTTTTCACATAATTTTCAAGTTAAACCTATACCTCATAGCCATGATTACAGTGACCAAAAATATAATCACGCATCCTAGTTACAAATAGTATTTATGGAAAATAAATGTTTTTATTTGGGGGCCAAATCCAGGGATGCTCAGGGTTTACTCTTGGAATTTCCCCTGAGCACCACTAGGGGTCACTCCTGAGCAAGACTAGATTTTGCCAGACATTCGAAATGATAATAATAAGAATTCTCCATATTTACCAAAATAATAAGTAAGCCCTGAGAACTCCTGAATGTGGGAGGGGGAGGGGGAGGGAGGGAGGGGGAGGGGTGAAGGGGGAGGCAGGGCTGGCCCCCTAGCCTCCCACTGCACCCATTTCCCTGAGCTTGTGTGCAGACAATCTTTTCCGGCCAGCCCCGCCCCCGCAGCCCCAGGCTGTGCTAAGTAAGTACTCTCGTCTTCATTTCTGTGTGAGAAAGAGACACAGGCTTAGTCCCCGAGGGGCGGCCACTGGGGTCAGGTGAGGCCCAGTGAGGGGCCGACCATCTCACCAGCGTTTGTCTTTGCCCTTTGCCTGCAGGAGCTGAGCAGCCCATGTCACCGCCCTGAGGGACTGACCCACCGCCATGGGGCCGCCCGGGGGCCTGCTGGGCGCAGGGCAGGGGCAGGTGGTCCTGTGGGGCAGCCTGGCAGCGGCGGCCACCATCCTGCTCATCACCTTCCTCATCCTCCTGTGCTCCAGCTGTGACAGGTGAGAGCTGGGCACCCGCACCCTGCAGCGTCCTGCCCCGGAGACGGGGACCGGGGGTGAGGCTGGAAGCCCGGGCTGAGGGCTCGGACAGGGTGGGGACACGCCGCGCAGGGCTAGCCCAGGTGTGGTCCTCCAGCCCCGCCAGGAGCCATCCCTGAGCACAGAGCCAGGAGTGAGCCTTGAGCACTGTTGGCGTGGCCCCCAAACAGGAGAGATGGGGGGTGGGGGAGGAAGAATATTGGAAGCAAACAGCACAGGGTGGAGGTGTGTGGCTGACCCCAGTTCCCTCTCCGACACTGCATATGGCCCCAAACACTGCCAGAGACGGGCCCCTGAGAACACAGCACAGCCAAGCCCTGAGCATGCCTGAGGGGGAGAGAGGGAGGGGGGAGGAAGGAAGGAAGGAAGGAAGGAAGGAAGGAAGGAAGGAAGGAAGGAAGGAAGGAAGGAAGGAAGGAAGGAAGGAAGGAAGGAAGGAAGGGAGGGAGGGAGGGAGGGAAGGAGGGAGGGAGGGGAGAGAGAAAGAAAGAAAGAAAGAAAGAAAGAAAGAAAGAAAGAAAGAAAGAAAGAAAGAAAGAAAGAAAGAAAGAAAGAAAGAAAGAAAGAAAGAAAGAAAGAAAGAGAAAGGGAAGAAGGGAGGAAGGAAGGAATGAGGGAAGGAAGGGAGGGAGGGAAGAAGGAAGGAAGGAAGGAAGGAAGGAAGGAAGGAAGGAAGGAAGGAAGGAAGGAAGGAAGGAAGGAAGGAAGGAAGGAAGGAAGGAAGGACGGGAGGGAGGGAGGGAGGGAGGACAGACGAGAATCCCACTGCACCCATTTTCCCCGAAGATGGTGTTTGTGCAGCGGCACATGTCCCCGACATGTCCCCGACGTGTCCCCCACGTGTCCCCAGCCCGCAGAGTCCCTGGGCACCGCAGGCCCCAGCCCCGCCCGCTGGCCTAGTGTCCGGCATCGCAGGGCGGCCTGGCGCAGGGTCACGGTCACGGTGGCGCCGCAGACCCCTGAGCAGGGAGAAAGGAAAGGGGGGGATGGGACGGAGCCGCGTGTCCGGTCTCTGGGCAGTGGCTGGACGCGCCCTGGGCGGCGAAACCTCCCGCAGGGCATTTCTGCCGTTTTTGCTCCACCCAGCGTGCGACTGTGTGTCGCCCTCCCGTCCCCTCCGTGGCATTCTCGGGTGTCCCCGCCTCGGACGCGCGGCCCGTGCCAACTGCGAGTCGCGGAGAGCTCTTGTCGCGGTGGTTGGACGGGGTCGTCCCCTGAAGGGTCTTTTAGCTGGAGCCGAGGCTCCTGAACAGGTTCTTCTTCGTAGGGGGGGATGCCGTGGTCGCGGCTGTTTGTCATGTCCTCTCTGGGGCCACGCTCAGAGCCGGGGGCTTGCTTCTGGCTCTGCTCGGGGGTCCTGGTGGGGCTCTGGGGACCGTGTGGGGCGTCGGGGGCTGGACCTGGCCGGCCAGGTGCAAGGCGCGGGTCCTGCCCGCAGGCCTGTCTCTGCAGCCCCTGGCTCCTTAGCTTAGAGAAGCAGCAGGGGACCGTGAGGCCCAGCAGGACAGTTTTCTGTGCGGTGCTCAGGGACGCGGGTGAGTCTCTAATCCCTGCTGGGCTCCGTCTCCCGCTCCAACTCGGACTCGGCCGGCTGGTCAGGCCTTCGTAGCAAACTCAAGAAACGGACCGCATTTGGGGCTGGAGTGATAGCACAGTGGGTAGGGCGTTTGCCTTGGCACGCGGCCGACCCGGGTTCGAATCCCAGCATCCCATATGGTCCCCTGAGCACTGCCAGGGGTATTTCCTGAGTGCATGAGCCAGGAATGACCCCTGTGCATCGCCAGGTGTGACCCAAAAAGCAAAAAAAAAAAAAAAAAGAAATGAACCGCACTCTTCCAAAGACTGCCTCGTGGGGAGGATAAGGCTGCTTCTCTCGGCTCCACTGGCTCCCAGCCCTGGCCGGCTAGGACTCTGGCAGGAAGATTCAGGAGCTGAGCACCCAGGCCCCAACACACACATGCACACGCACACACAAGCACACACACACACACACACACACACACACGCGCGCGCACACACACACGCACACACCTGTCAGCCTCTCACCCTGGACCTGGCAGGAAGATGCAGGAGCTGAGCGCCCCACCCCCAACACACACAGACACACACAGATACACACACACACACACACACACACACACACACACACACACACATACACACCTGTCAGCCCCTCACCCTGGACCAGGCAGGAAGATTCAGGAGCTGAGCACCCCAGCCCCAACACACACATGCACATGCACACACAAGCACACACACACACATACACACACACACACACACACACACACACACACACCCCTGTCAGCCTCTCACCCTGGACCTGGCAGGAAGATGCAGGAGCTGAGCGCCCCACCCCCAACACACACAGACACAAACACACACATACACAGACACACACATACAGACACACACACAGACACACACACAGACACACACAGAGACACACACAGACACACACACGTCAGCCTCTCACCGTGGACCTGAGTGTGCAGCTTCTGCAATTATGCTCCTGCCCACTAGATGGCAGTCTTGCTTTACCAATTTGGGAGAAACTGGTCCGTCGCAATTTGGACACACTTTCTTTAGTGTGTCCCGAGTAAAAATAAATTCTATTTTTACTTGACAGAACTTTTCCATAGACTGGAAATACATATGACTCATCCTCAGAGCATGTTCCCTTCCCAGGGAGCCAACCGTGCATTCTGTTTATTTTCTCGGTCCTGTTGCGGGGTGTGACTGTGTCTGGAGAGGAGAGGAGAGATAAGAACCCCTGGGTTTCTCGGATTTCATTTTTTTAAGAAAGGGGAAAAAAGAGCACTAGTTCCCGTATTCTTAAAATGAACAGCCTTTACTCGGGAACCTTTGTCCATCTTATTGTTGAGAATTTTGGGGCCCCTGGAAAGAAGAGGTGGGGGGGGGGCTCCTGGGAACCCACCAGCCCCTTTCAGGCTCAGCAGAGTTAACTGGTTCCTGAGGGGCTGAGACCTCGAGAACAGGCGAACAGGCAGGCTGCCGAGGGCACGGGGTGGCAGGTAAGGCATTTGCCTTGCACGAGGCCGACCCAGTTCCTTCCCCGCGCCACACGGGCCCCAGACACCACCGGGAGCAGCCGCTGAGCCCCGCTGGGCGTGGCCCCAAACCCACCAAAAACATAAGTAGGAAACAGGAGCGTACCTTGACTTTAGGCGGCATATTTGGTAACCAAACCATGTTTTGTTTTCCACGGCAGAGAAAAGAAGCCAAGACAACACAGTGGGGATGATGAGAACCTGATGAACGTGGTGAGTGCGAGCACACATGTGTGCTGTGCACATGTGTGTATGTGTGTGCACATGAGTGCGCAGGTGCATGCGCATGTTTGCACGTGTGTGCATAGATGAGTGCACAAGCTTGCATTTATGAGTGCATATGTGTGCATGTATGAGAGCACACGTGTGAGTGTATGAGTAAACACATTGTGCATGCACGTGTGTTTGAGCATGTATGTGCATGTACATGAGGGCACATGTGTGCTTGTATGAGCACACGAGATGGATGAAGCCTGAGACTCAGCTAATGATGAAGCAGCTCTCTGCTCTTGGGGACGAGACCGTCATTCCCACGTACTGCCTCTCCTTGTCGTTGTCACGGCGAGTTTTGAGGAGTACTGGCACAGTGTTTTCTTAAGCTCCACATACCGAGCAAAAGAAATTTGGCATAAAACTGGCGAGGGCTTTGCAGTGAAGTGCAATATCTTTGACGAAATCAAAATCTGTCCCCTTGTGACAGAGGCGGGCGATGCCTTCCGCTGGCCTCCCTGGTGGGCACAGCTCACAGACCACAAAGGTCCCCAGAGCCTGGAGCAGGCGCAGAGCTGCTCTGTGCCAGGGTCACTTCTGACCAGCACCGGCCGTCCAGGGGCTCTGACTTAAAGTCACTTTAAGGGAGCAGAAATGTTGCCTATAAGCTGCTGACCGGGACTCCCTCACTGGCCCCCATCTCTTCCCCGGAGCCCTGCCAAGAGCCATCCCTGAGCACTGTGCCAGGAGTAAGCCCTGAGCACCTCCGGTTGTGGCCTCAACCACCCCCGCCCCCCCAGGCAGGAAGCGCTGAGCATGGGCGCATCCGGGTCCCCTGAGACTCTGGACAGTCCAGGCAATAGGACTTTCCGGGGTGGCGGCTCGTGACTCAGTCCCCTCCAGCCACACAGGGCTCCCGGGCACTCAGAATGTGACAGATCAGCTAAGACAATTGGTTCCGGGTCACGCAGCTTGTCACGCATGTAGGCCTAAGCTGTACGTGTGGATCTTGGCGCGGGGCAGCGGTTCCCGTCTGTGGAAGAGGCCGGGCCGTGCGCAGAGACTCAGGAGTGGGGTGTTTCCCTTTCTGCAGACTTCCGACAAGGAGATGTTCAGCCGCTCCATCACGAGCCTGGCCACGGACGCCCCCATCAGCAGCGAGCAGAACGGGGCGCTCACCAACGGAGACGGTAAGTCCTCCTCAGACGCTGCCGCTGGGGCCTGAGGCCGCGGCCAGGGGGAAGGGACATCGGGGAGGGCACTTGCCTCACGTGCAGCCGACCCAGGCTCCGTCCCCGGTACCCTGAGTGGTCCCCGAAGCATCCCAGAGTGAGTCCTGAGTGCGGAGCCGGGAGGGACCTCTGAGCATCCCACGACAGAGAGGAAGGCTGGGATTCCAACAAACAGGACGCCCAGACTCAGACCTGGCCTTGCCCCCCTGTGGCCTCTCTCCTGGGTTAGTAAACAAACAAACAAACAAAATTCACCTCATGAGGATGCAGAGCTGACGGTGGCCGGCTCCTGTGCCTGTGGTGAGAGGCTCGGGCCCGAGAGGGCACTGTTAGCGGGAGTCACCTCACGGCCCTCTGGAAGACGGTGGTCAGCTCTGTCCCCGTGCCCGAGCGAGAAAACTGGCGTTCCAGAAACGCCCTGCCTCAGACGCCACCTCACAGCTCAGAATCACGGTCTCAGCACACGTCCGCAAGGCCCTGGGGATATGCGTCCCCCTGCATGGCTCATTCCCGCGAGGGCCCTGCAGTCCCGACTCCCTCCACTCCACACCCCGGCCTCGCACCCTGCACCTCAGGGGGAAGCAGGTTTGGGACTATTTTTGTTTCTGTTTCTTTCTTTTATTTTTTTCTTTTTGGGTCACACCAGGCAATGGTCAGGGGTTACTCCTGGCTTTGCACTCAGGAATTACTCCTGGTGGTGCTCGGGGGACCATGTGGGATGCTGGGAATCAAACCTGGGTCGGCCACGTGCAAGGCAAACGCCCTACCCGCTGTGCTATCGCTCCAGCCCTTTTTTTTTTTTAATGAGAATTTTTTAAATTATATCACCAGGAGATACACAGTTACAAAGCTGTTCATGGTTGGGTTTTAGTCATACAGTGTTCCAACACCCATCCCTCCACCAGTGCACGTTTCTCACCACCAAAGTCCCCAGTTTCCCTCCTGCCACCCCCCTATCCCCTCAGCCCACCTTTGTGGTCTCTCTCTCTCTCTCTCTCTCTCTCTCTGTGTGTGTGTGTGTGTGTGTGTCTGTGTCTGTGTCTCTCTGTCTCTCTGTTTCTCTGTCTCTGTCTGTCTCTTTGTCTCTGTCTCTCTGTCTCTGTCTGTCTGTCTCTTTCTCTCTGTGTCTCTCTGTCTCTCTGTCTCTGTCTCTCTGTCTCTGTCTCTCTGTCTCTCCCTCTCTCTCTCTCTCTCCCCCCTCCCCTTGGGGCATTATGGTTTGCAATACTGAGAGGTCATCATGTTTGTTCCTTTACTCCTTTCAGCGCGCAGTCCTTACCCGGGGTGATCATTCCCAACTGTCATTGTCACATGCTCCCTTCTCTAACCCAGCTGCCCCAAGAAGCAGTTTGGGCGTGACTGGAGGCCCCTGGATAGCCCAGGCTCTCCTCCACAGCCCCAGGTGCCTGAGCTGCTCATCGGGAGCCTCCACCCATCACCTGTGACAAGCAGCCTGCTCCCAGGGGCTGAGAGAGACACGCGCTGGGGGTGGGGCTGCTGTCTACCACACGGGCTAAGGGTCTGCTCAGAGGATCCGGAACTAGATCCCAGACATCTGCTCCCAGACATCCCGGACACCCCTTGGGGACCACACGACACGCTGCCCCTCTCGTGGGTACCTCAGCAGGACAGCAGAGCCACCTGCTTCCCGCTTCCCGTGTGCATAGGAGGTCATCTGTCACCCCCATTTATTTGTGAGTGATATCTGAGCACAGAGCCAGGAGTCAACCCTGAGCACAGCTGATATGCCCCCCCACACACACCAAAGTTAAAAGATTTTCAAGTGAAATGTTAAAATTGCTCACTTAAGTGCAGTGGGTCATGCCTGACTCTAGGGTCTTCATCTCTGGGTGTGTGACCTCACCCCGGACAGAAGCAAACGCAGAGGGCAGAAGTTCGCCCTCCGAGATGGTTAAGTATTTAAGACCCTGAATAAGGTGGTGGTGTTGAGCTTAGAAGCACGAAGGATCCCTTATCGTTCCCTTCCGTTATACCTGCGGGACTCACTTCCGAACCCTCCATCTGAGTCCTTTGGTTTTTGTTGGGTTTTGTTTTTGAGGGCAGGAGGTGAGCACTTCATTCATTCATTCAGGTTTTCCTGTGAAAATGACTCACTGGGGTCTGGCCCATGTCTCACTCTGCCCTAGACTCCTGGGGCCCCAGAGAATCCCAAACAAGTCGCTATTAAAAAGGATTAAAATGCATGTTCTGGGGCCAGAGAGAGAGTTCAAGCGGGTACGGTGCTGGCCTTGCTCACAGCTCAGCAGGTCCCGTCCCCACCACCGCAGAAGGTCCCCAAGACCTGTAGGAGTCCCAGAGCCAGGAGTCAGCCCTGAGCCCAGCCTCCAGAGTTGAACCAATTAGTCATGTTACAAACACATACACTGGCACACACGTAAAGACTAAATAGACATGAGCTGGGGGGGGAGGCAAGTGGGATGGAGAAGGGACCACTGAGTCAGTGATGGCTGGAGGAACCGCTCGGGCCGGGAGGTGTGTGCTGAAAGCAGACAAAGGACCAAACACGGTGGCCTCTCAGTATCTGTGTTGCAAACCAAAATGCCCCAAAGGAGAGAGAGTAAGAGGAAATTGCCTGCCATGGAGGGAGGGGGAGGGGTGGGGCGGGGGGATACTGGGGACACTGGGGGTGGAGAATGTGCACTGGTGGAGGGATGGGTGTTCCATCATTGTAGGACTGAGACTCAATCATGAAAGCTTTTTTTGTAGCTCATGGTGATTTAATTTATTTTTAGAAAACTAAGTATAATCTGTAAAGGTATTATAGAAGGAGTATCGATTTGTTCGAGCAGGCACCAGTAACATCTCTTATTGAGAGACTTATTGTTACTGTTTTTTGCATATCCAATACGCCTCGGTAGCTTGCCGGGCTCTCCGAGAGGGGCGGAGGAATCGAACTCGGGTGGGCCGCGTGAAAGGTGAACGCCCTACCGCTGTGCTATGGCTCCAGCCAATAAAAGGAGTATATAAGATAAAATGGGGAAATATATGACTTGAAATACATAAATATACATTTTTATCTGTTCATACATTTTTATACATAAATGCAGAGTGTCTCGGACATTAGAGATACACAGGTGTTCAGGCACTTGCCTTCTACATGGCTGTCCCGGGTTCGATCTCTGGCACCGCATGTGGTCCCCCGAACACCACCAGGAGTGCTCCCTGAGTGCAGAGCCAGGAGTCAGCCCTGAGCACAGCCGGTGTAGCCCCCCCCCCCATCATACCTGACTGGAGTATTGTGGGAAGACCCTCACACAGACGCTGTGTCTAATATGCTCACCAGCGGGGGAGGATTGGGACGCGGCTTAGGCGGTCTGTGTCCCGAGCCTTCCCCGTCCATGGCGCACGGAGGCACATCTCATAAAGGCCCGGCCAAGCGGCTGCCCCCGGT
The DNA here is from genome assembly GCF_027595985.1 of Sorex araneus. Taxonomy (NCBI): domain Eukaryota; kingdom Metazoa; phylum Chordata; class Mammalia; order Eulipotyphla; family Soricidae; genus Sorex; species Sorex araneus. The sequence continues at coordinate 68,265,722 of NC_073303.1, forward strand.
GACCTTTCTGGGCAATCCCGTCATCCCGCCTTCAGCCTGGCCCTGCCCTGGCGGGCGGGTGGGAGCGGGTGAGCCCTGGGCAGCCCTGGGCAGCCCTGGGCAACCCCGCAGGCGCCTCTGTGCGGTAGCCCTCGCCTCCCTCCCACCCCGGGGCCCAGTCTGCCTCGCAGGGTGACCGTGGGGCCGCTGACCAGTTCCGTCCTCAGGCCGGAGGAACCCTTGAGGCCGGCAAGAGTGACCACCACCCCTGCCCCCCCTCCCCCCGGCTTCTCAGCCCCTCCGAGATGTGTCCCTTTCACTCTCCTGTCACACCGACACTCGCCCTCCGCTCTTGAGGCACAAGGACTCGGGACGGCGGGACCCGCCAGAGCCTCTGCGGGGAGGGCGAGGCACGGCTTCCGTGGCTTCCGTTTCTGCCTGGGGGGGGGGCAGTGAAACTCGACCTGCCATGGCCAGAGAGAACACGGGGTGAGGGAGGCCCAAGTGCACTGTATTGCCCAACTCTGGCCGGTCCCAGGGGCCACAGGGTCCCCCAGGCGTCCCGGGGTGCAGCCCCGGAGGCCCCCCCAGTCCTGTAGGGTAGCCCGGCTGACCCTGGTCCGGCAAGGCTGCACAGTTCACACCCTCTGGTCCCCGAAACACCAGCCCGTTGGCCTGGAATCACCAAGAGAGGCTGGACCAGTACTTGGGAACCTTCAGAGGCTTTAAAAGGAAAAAGAGGAGCTGGAGCGATAGCACGGCGGGTAGGGCATTTGCCTTGCATGCAGACAACCTGGGTTCGATTCCCAGCATCCCATATGGTCCCCCAGCACTGCGAGGAGTAATTCCTGAGTGCAGAGCCAGGAGTGACCCCTGTGCATTGCTGGGTGTGACCCAAAAAGAAAAATAAATATCCACTGGCAGACATCTAGAATGTCCACCCTGTGTCCAAAGCAAGCACCCTGATGCACCTGACCCTGCCTTATGCTGGCACTGAGCCCTCAGCACCTGACCCTGCCTTGAGCTAGCACTGAGCCCTCAGCACCTGACCCTGCCTTACTCTAGCACTGAGCTCTCAGCACCCAACCCTGCCTTATTGTAGCACTGAACCCTCAGCATCTGTCCCCCCCTTTGCCAGCACTGATCCCTCAGTACCTGACCCTGCCATGTTCTAGCACTGAGCCCTCAGCACCTGACCCTGCCATGTTCTAGCACTGAGCTCTCAGCACCTGACCCTGCCTTACTCTAGCACTGAACTCTCAGCACCCGACCCTGCCTTACTGTAGCACTGAACTCTCAGCACCTGACCCTGCCTTACTGTAGCACTGAGCCCTCAGCAACACCCGCCCTCCTTGCGGGCACTGAGCCCTGAGCGCTGTCCCTGCCCCGCAGTTCTTTCAGAGGACAGCACGCTGACCTGCATGCAGCACTACGAGGAGGTGCAGACCTCGGCCTCCGACCTCCTGGACTCGCAGGACAGCGGCGGGAAGCCCAAGTGCCACCAGAGCCGGGAGCTGCCGCAGATCCCGCCCGAGAGTGCTGTGGACGCGCTGCTGGACGGGCGCGACGCGGACGGGGACCCCGCGCCGGGCCTGGAGGGGCCCTACGAGGTGCTCAAGGACAGCTCCTCGCAGGAGAACATGGTGGAGGACTGCCTGTACGAGACGGTCAAGGAGATCAAGGACGTGGCGGCCGCCCCGCCGGGCAGGGCCCCCGGGCCCCGGGCCCGCGCCGCCGCGCCCAAGGGCAGGGCGGACTTCGCCGAGTACGCGTCGGTGGACCGCAACAAGAAGGGCCGGCCCAGCGCGCCCCCAGAGACCACCCCGGGGGCCGCCGAGCCCGACGAGGAGCCGCCGCCGCCCGTGCCCGCCAAGCTGCTGGACGAGAACGAGAACCTGCAGGAGGAGGAGAAGGAGGGGAGCGCAGGCCGGGAGGGCGTCCCGGAGGAGGCCGAGGGCGCAAACAAGGTACGTGCCCTGTGCTTGTGCTCGCAGGGGTTCGGGTGGCGGCCGGCGCTGCCTTAAAGGGTTGCTTCTCGGGGCTGGAGGGATAGGCCAGCAGCTGGGGCAGAACTTCGCCTTGCACCCCCCTCTCTCTGGCCCCGGGTTCAAGTCCTGTCACCGTATGGGTTCTCGGATCCTCGCCAGGAGTGCTTCCCTGAGCACAGAGCCCGGAGTGAGCCCTGAGCAGGACTGCCAGGTGTGATCCCACAATAAACCAAAAGGAGCTACACAGTAGAGGGGTCATGGAGCGCATGGAGCGGGAACATGGATGCTTTCGCTGCTACACAGCATGTCTGAGTTTGAGCCGTACAGTGTTGGACTTCATGTTTGAGTTGCAGCCCTGCAATGATCCAATACCCATCCCTCCCCCAGTGGGTGCACATTCTCCGCCACCAGCGTCCCCAGTACCCCCCTCCCAACCCGCCCCCTGCCTCCACGGCAGTTTCCCCCATATGCTCTCTCTCCTTTCGGGCGTCCTGGTCTGCAGTGCAGATATGGAAAGGTCAGCACGTTTGGTAGCAGGAGCTTATTCCATCCGCACATGTGGTTATGGCTGTAGAAACTGCAGAGCACGCCTCGGGGACGTCGGTCACCCCTGTCTCACCGGGAAGAAGGGACATCCGTGAATGCGGAGAGAGGGATGGGAGCAGGACACGTGCTTAGACATTCCTTTGATTCTTTCATTTTCTTAAGTTGGCTAGAGTTAGGAGCCAGGTCTTAGGAGTCGGGTCTGGGGCACCGTCACTGGAGAGTGGGGACGTGGAGCGAGACACCGGCAGTTCGTACCACTCAGCAGCAGGATCCTCGTGAGAGCCCAGTGCTCCCGGGACTGGGAAGGGCATTGAGAATTTCGGTATGATTTTGGATGGTCGAGGTGTGGAGGGTAAGACGGGTGAAGCAGGAAGGGAAGGCGTCAAGGAGAATCCAGAGACATTGCAGAAATAGCTGAAGCCCACCCAGGTTGAAGAATTGCTGAGATTGGGTTAGAGGAAGGGGCTGGCCCGTGAATGTGGCCTCAGGGGCATTGCAGGGATGGGGCCGGTTGGGGCTGGTTCCCGTGAGTGACAGGAAGCTGAGAAGCAGCTCTGAGGGGACTAGGGAGTGTGGTGGAGGCAGATCAGGGCAGAGTGGTCAGGGTAGATTTGGAAATGTACGTTTGTTGATGGCAGGTCACCGGCAATAATGCAAACAGGGTGTGTGGTAAGAGAATCAGTGAACCTGAAGTGAACCCCATCGTGAAACAAAGCACGGAGCAAGCCCAAGTCTCTCAGTTCATTTACCCGTTAGCTTGGGAAAGACTTCAGACCACTTAAGAATCTTCCTGATGATTCATGCAAACTGTAGAAATGGAAAATTTAAGCATCTGATAAGAAAGCATCGTTTTTTTATTATTAATCACTTTTGCTGCTGATTAACACTTTAGCAACAAGTAGATTTGAATAGTCTACATAACTTTCTTATTTGTAAGTTAAGGTTCAAATTAGGAGAAATCTGGGGCTGGAGATATAGCACTACACAGAAAGAGCTTTTGGCCAACCCAGGTTGGATTCCCAGCACCCATATGGTCCCCAAGCCCCTTTGGGCGTGACCCCTGGGTGCAGAGCCAGGAATAATCCCAGAGCAACACCAGGTATCTCCCCAAAACAAAAAAATCCTAAGAAATATATCAAATATTGGACTGGAGCAATAGCACAGCGGGTTGGGCGTTTGCCTTGCACACTGCCGACCTGGGTTCGATTCCTCCATCCCTCTCGGAGAGCCCAGCAAGCTACTGAGAGTATCTCGCCCACACAGCAGAGCCTGGCAAGGTCGCCGTGGCATATTCGATATGCCAAAAGCAAGTAATAAGTTTCATAATGAAGATGTTACTGGTGCCCGCTCGAGCAAATCGATGAACAATGGGATGATACTGCTACAGTGCTATATCAAATATTATATATCATCATCATCATCATCATCATCCCGTTGATCATCGAATTTCTCGAGCAGTCTCAGTAACGTCTCTACTCGTCCTTCCAAAGATGCCGTACTGGAGGTTTTTTCAGGGTCAGGGGAATGAGAACCAGCTTGTTACTGGTTTAGGCTTATTAATACACCATGGGGACCTTGCAAGGCTCTCCCATGTGGGCAGGAAACTCCCAGTAGTTTGCCAGGTTCTCCCAGAGGGAGAAGTAGACTATAAGATGTCACGCAGTCATGAAGCAGCTGCACGCTCCCAGGAGCTTGCTTTTAAGTCTCTGGATGCTGGCTGTTGACAGGATTACACGGTGCTGGGGGCAGTCCCTGGGTGTGACCGCCTAGCTACTGGGAAATGGGAAAATCTGGGTGGAGGAGGCCCAGTCCAGATCCAAGCAGGTTTGGAGGTCTCAGCCCCGGGTCCCACACACCTGGGTTCCTCTGCCGGTTCCTTTGCTTCTCGGCCTTTTGGCTAAGATCAAGTGTAGTATCTGTTCTTATCAGTTTAATATCTGATACGTTCTCTCTCAGATTATATATCATATATTTAAATATATTGAAAAATCATCATATAATAGATTTATTTACAAATATTTTAAACCTCAGGTGCTTTGTGTCTCTTTGTGACTTCCTACAAATCAGTCGAAAACATTTTTCTAGTTAGGTGGGTTAAGGCATTTGCAAAAAAAAAATGTTGAATTATTGATTTAAACTAACTTCTCTTCTTTTTTGTGTGTGTTCCTAACAGAGATTCAGTTCATTGTCATACAAGTCCCGGGAAGAAGACCCAACTCTCACGGAAGAAGAGGTGAGTTTTGTGACCAGAAAGCTCTCTGTCAAAGAGAGCCCTGTCCTCACTTAAATTCACGATCTTGTTACCTTTTCTGAAAAGGCCAAGATACTCTCTTTCATTTTGCATTTGGTTTGGAGATTTTAGCTTTAAAATGGTTCAGAAAGGGTGACAACAGATGGTCAAAGCAGAAAGATGGGGTAAAGCGGACAGCTAAGTCAAGGACGCTGTCTTGGAAAGAAGGATGGGGAGAAAAGAGAAAGGAAGAAGAAAAGGAAAGGAGCATGGGAGCTGCAGGCAGCTGCAGGAAGTACACGTTGGAAGAAAAGTAACTGGGGGAACCCTGGAAGCTGCAGCAGGTGCTGGGGGAGAGGAATGTGAGCAAGTCCAAGGACAGAGGGAGGGACAAGCTGGGGGACAGAGGGAGGAGGTCTAAGGGAGGAGTTCTGGAAGCAGAAAGCAGGTTGCTTCAGGAGCTACTTTCTAGCCTGGAGCTAGGTCAGATAGAGCTGCCAAGAGACAGGTCTGTATGGGGCCAGGCGGGTAGTACAGTGGGTAGGGCTCTTGCCTTGCAAGCCTTTCACTCTGGGTGAGGGAAGGATGAGAGAAGGGAGGAGGGGGAGGGAGGGAGGGAAGGGGAAGGGAGAGGAGGGGAGGAAAGGAGAAACTATGCATTCTTTAAAGCACTGGGACAAAAAATTCACTGGATGGACTTTCAGTGATGCATTGACATTGCAAAAGCTTTTGCATATATTACTATGTTAAAATTGGTTCAGAGCGTTGAGACCCTGAATTTCTCAGCTGCATCTGGCTTCTGTCTGGCTTTCCCAGTGTAGTAAATTTTGTGAGCACCCAGATGATGTTCATATACAGCTGCCTCACCTCCTATATAGGACCCAGAGAATTAGAATAGCAGGTATACCTCATACCCATCCTGAAGTTTCACAGAGCAGAAGTGAGCAGTGGTGCCCGTAGGTGATATCACCCAACCCCCTCTGCACTGCTACCTGCCCTCTAAGCTGCAGGATACAATAAGGAAAGCTGTGAGAGTAGTACTCCTTGACACTCCATATTTCTCAGTAGCCCCAGATTCAGCCTGTCCCTTCTGTGGTTACCTATCCCCCATCTCTTCTATGGCTGTCCCTCAAGGCTGGGGCAGTGCCTTCTTGCCAGAACCAAAGATGGCGCCTTCTTCCTGTTTCCCTCACTGGAGCCAGACTAATCATACTCATGACGAGAAAGTAGATTACATAAAAGACTTAAAACTAATGGTCTAAAATAAATCAAAGCAAAATAAATAAAGTAAAATTTATAATTGCTGTTCTTGCATTTTTGGTGTAGTTTTTTAAATACAGGATCTTGCTATAATGATGAATTTATAACAGGATAAAAAACTAATTTAATATTTGAATTGAGGGCTGGAGCAAAAGTACAGTGGGTAGGGTACTTGGCTTATGTGTGGTTGACCTGGGTTTAATCCCCGGCATCACATATGGTCCACTGAGCAATGCAAAGAGTGTAGAGAGAGCCAGGAGTAAGCAAGCTCTCAGGGTTGCCACATGTGACTCAGAGATAAAAAATAATTAATTAAATTGGAATTTTCCTTCTGGCATTTTTTATTTTTATTAAATCTCTGTGAGATATAATTACAAAGCTTTCATGATAGAGTTTCAGTCATACAATGATCAAACACCCATTCTCCACCAGTGTACATTTTCCACCAATGTATCTCACCCACCCACCCCCCACCCCCTGCCACTATGGCAGGCACCTTCCTTCTTACTCTCTCTCTACTTTGGGCATTATGGTTTTCAATACAGATACTGAGAGACCATCATGTTTGGTCCTTTGTCTACTTTCTGCACACATCTCCCATCCCGAATGATCCCTCTAACCATCCTAGACTTAGTGGTCCCTTCTCTATCCCAACTGCCTTCTCCCCCAGCGCTTGAGGCAGCTTCCAACAGTGGACTAATCCTCCTAGCACTTGTTTCTACTGTCCTTGGGTGTTATTCTCAGACTATGTTTTTTTTTTCTATATATTCCACAAATCAGTGCAGCCATTCTATGTCTGTCCCTGTCTTTCTGACTCATTTCCTCAACATGATACTCTCCATGCCCATCCATTTATAAGCAAATTTCATAACTTCATTTGTTTTCTAACAGCTGTATAGTATTCCATTGTGAAGATGTACCACAGTTTCTTTAACCAGTCATCTGTTCTCAGGCGCTTGGGTTGTTTCAAGATTCTGGCTACTGTGAATAGTACTGCAATAAACATACAAATGCAGATGTTATTTCTACTGTGTTTTTTTGCACCCCCAGGATATATTCCCAGAAGTGTTATTGCAGGGTCATATGGAAGTTCAATTTCTAGTTTTTTCAGAAATGCCCATATTGTTTTCAAAAAGAAATGGACCATTTGGCATTCCCACCAACAATGAATGAGAGTCCCCTTCTCTCCACATCTCTGCCAGCACTAGTTGTTCTTGTTCTTTTTGATGTTTTCCAGTCACTGTGGTATAAGATTATATCTCAATGCTGTTTTGATTTGCACTTCCTGATGATTAGCGATGCAGAGCATTTTTTTCATATGCTTTTTGGCCATTTTATCTCTTTTATGAGTAAATTTCTATTCATTTCTTTTCCCCATTTTTTGATGGGGTTGCAGGTTTTTTCTTGTAAAATTCTACCAGTGTCTTATACATCCTAGATATTCACCCCTTATCTGATGGGTATTGGGTAAATAGTTTTTCCCATTCCATGGGCTGTTTCTGTATTTTGGTCACCATTTCATTTTGAGGTGCAGAAGCTTCTTAGTTTAATGTAGTCCCATTTGTTAATCTTTGTTTCCAATTGCTTGGTCAGTGGTGTTTCATCTTTAAAAATGTCTTTAGCTTCAATGTCATGGAGGATTCTGCCTACATTTTCTTCCATGTACCTTATGGATTGAGGTCTGATATTGAGGTCTTTAATCCACTTTGGTCTGACTTTTGTGTCTGGGTAATAGAGAGGTCTTATTTTTTTTTTTTTTTGCATGCAGCTGTCCAGTTTTCCCAGCACCACTGTTGAAGAGACTTTCCTTGCTTGACTTTACATTTCTTGCTTCTTTGTCAAAGATTAAGATATTATTTTTGAGGGTCTGTATCAGGATATTCAACTCTATTCCATTGGTCTGAGGGTCTCCTTTTATTCCAGAACCATACTATTTTAATTACCATTGCTTTGTAGTACAGTTTGAAGTTGGGGGATGGGAAGGGAATGCGGGGGAGGGGGGCCGAGGGCAACAGGGGTGATGCCACTCATCTTCTTTTTCCCAAGAATTGCTTTAGCTATTCGTTATTCATGGGGGTTTATTGTTCCATATGAATTTTGGGAGTGTTTTGTCTATTTCTCTAAAAAATGTCATAGGTTTCCTTATAGGAACTGCATTGACTCTGTAAGATGCTTTGGGGAGTATTGCCATTTTGACAATGTTAGTCCTCCTGATCCGTGAGCAGGGGGTGTGTCTCTATTTCCTCATGTCCTCCTTTATTTTCCGAAGTATAGTTGTAGATTTCTTTGTACAAGTCCTTCACCTTTTTAGTTAAGCTGATTCCAAAGTACATGATTTTCTGAGTCACCACTGTGAACGGGATTGTTTTTTAATATCTCTTTCTTCTCTTTAATTATTTGTACATAGGAAAGTCATGAACTTTCTTTTAGCATTTTTGGTGTAGTTTTGGGAAATAGGATTTTGTCATAATAATGAATTTATAACAATAAATTTTTTTAAATTCTGATACCTAATTTTTAACTGATATTTGTTCACTCTAATTTATTTTTCTAATACATACTTTTGGAAAAATAAACATGTAAATTACTTCTTTTTGTACTTGTGTAATATAATATTAGTCCAGATTGAAACTGAGATCTGTGTTTTGAGTGTTATTATTCCAATTTAACAGAATGATTTGGGGAAAGATTGGTTTTAAAAAAAAGTTAGGGGAAAGAAAAGAAAAAAAGAAATGGGAAAAAAATAATTTATAAGAGCATAATAACAATTTGCAGGCTGAATAGTGAAAATAAAAGACATTTTTAAGGATAAAAATTGTAAAGGTAAATAGAATGGCAAGAGAAGAGAAACCTGTATACAAAATAGAAATAATAATCAAAGAAGACAGATAGTCAGAAAGAACATAGGAAGATCCTCACAGCCTGTAAGAGCCAAAATTGACAATGACTGCCTCTGCGTGTGAGGTTCGCCTGGAGATAATAATAAGTTGCAAGTCAATGAAAGAACCTGTATTTTCTTTTCTAAAAAGAGTAAAAGCTAGGAAGAATCAAGTATTTACAAAGTCTGGGGGCTGTTCGTGGTAGGGGACCCAGGGAAGAAAAGTGAAGAGAGAGATAGAAATGCTGGCGAGTGCCCAACTCTCGTTGTTCTAGTCCAAGCAATGTATGTATTTGTGCTCCTAAATAACACCCGTGCAGGTGAGCGATAAATCTGGTGTATCTGGCTTCCCCACCCCATCTCATCTGCCCAGTTTTAGCTATTTGGATAATAAGTACCTTATTATGAAAAGGGACAGGACTTTATTCTTCCTGCATTTATGCAACAAGCACTCTTCATTTCAAGGTTTCTCTCTTCAGACCTCTAAGGTTAGAATGCTAATTTACTCTTCATTAGAACAGACAGATCCGTACAGCAAGGACCTTCTCCACGGTTGTTTCTCTGACTCTCAACCTTGGGATCGTCAAAGCTTGGCAGTTCTGAGCCACCAGCCTGTGGGGGAAAGTTCTCATGCAAATGACCAGTTAGCACACGTCGGAGGAAGCTTTTGAGGCCAGCTGGAAACTTCGTCCACAGTCTGTGAGATATGTGAAAGCAGGAAAATATCTCCCCACACTTAGGAAGCCAAGCATCTGTCAGAAAGCATGTTCATTTATTTCCCGGGTGTCTGAGTAAATCTATCTCTGAGGGAAAGATAAATACAGGTAATCATTATTTTCGAGTATGTTTTAAGTCATATCCCCAGATCTCTTAATCAGTATGTTGGGTCTATCATTACCAAAGAGAATTAAAGCACGGGTCAGGGTCAGAAATCTTAGCGGGAAACTCACTGGTTGTTCCCATTGGGAAGTTTGTTTGACTCCAAAGTCATTCGAGTTGGCTGGCTGCAAATAAGGATGAATTTTCTCACTGAAGAAAACCTAGCCTGGCCTGAAAATGTCTATATGACCAATAGTACACACTGCAGTTTTTTTTTTTTTCCTTTTTGGGTCACACCCAGCGATGCTCAGGGGTTACTCCTGGCTTTTGCACTCAGGAATCACTCCTGGCAGTGCTTGGGGGACCATATGGGATGCCGGGGATCGAACCCGGGTCGGCCGCTTGCAAGTACACACTGTAGTTTTTAAAAAGAAAAAAGAATAGAATATGCGTGTACTGCCACAATCCAGGAATCGCACTTCAGACCACTTGGGAGAAACAGATGGATGGTCATTCAGTGGCCCGCACGCTTGGCTAGATCTTAGATAAGTACAAACTGCCGGCCCCACTCCCAAACACTCTGGCTGCGACTCTGAAGTAGGAGCCAAGAATTTCCCTTGCTGATAAATTTACAAGTTCTTCTTTTCTTGTTCCAAGCTTGATGAGCAGAGGAGAGTAGAATGTTAGTTTCTAGGCTTGGGGTGCAGAGGACATGGGAGATACTGGTCAAAGGGTACGAACTCCCAGCCGGGTGGCCAGAAAGTTTTGGGATCTGGTGCAAACAGGAGCACTCCAGTTAACAACGAGGAATTATTATACTTGTTTTGGGTTTTTTTGGGGGGTGTTAAAAATTTTTATTTTTTAATTGAACCACAGTGAGATACATGGTACTGTTATACTCCTAAGTTGTTAAGAATAAAGCTTTAGTACTAGTGGGACAATAAGAATAGTAATCAGACTAATAGAAATGTTAAGTAGCCATAAAGTGGCTATTTATTAATAGCCATATTGCTATATGATTTTCAAAATAATAACCGCAATCTTTTGTAATATGTACGCATGCTAAACCATCACCTGTACACCATAAACTTCCAAGTACATATCTGTCATATAGCAGTGAAACTGCAGAATGAGAGCAAGGAAATGACTCCGAGGAAGCTTCCGGTGCCTCACGTTCAACCCCCAGCACCCGTGGTCCCAAGTATCAAGGTGGAAGTACGCAGCCCAGGAGCTGCTGAGTCTGGCAGAAAAAATTATTTTTAAACTAGAGAAAAGGAAAAAAAAGTCAAAAGTGGGGGAGGAGAGATTTTTAAGAGATATGTACACATGTGCACGTGTGCACACAAACATACACACACACAATGGTGCAGCTTAACTGACTGGTTAAACTTCATCATATGAATGCATGTTCAATTATCACCTTGTGGTGCTGGAGTGATAGCACAGTGGGTAGGGCGTTTGCTTTGCACGCAGCTGACCTGGGTTCAATTCCCAGCATCCCCGATGGTCCCCTGAGCACCACTAGGAGTGATTCCTGAGTGCATGAACCAGGAATAACCCCTGTGCATTGCCAGGTGTGACCCAAAAAGCAAAAAAAAAAAATCACCTTGTGCATCATAAACTTCCATGTTCCATGTCAGTAATATAGCAGGGAGCCTGGGGAAAGGAGACAGGGGGGATGACTCAGAGGAAGCTTCCATATCTCACCTTCAACCTTCAGACTCCCTGACTCCCGCTTTGTTTCCTAGATCTCAGCTATGTATTCGTCAGTGAACAAACCTGGACAGCCGGGAAATAAATCGGGACCATCGCTTCAAGTGCCAGAGGCCACGTACAGTTCCATCGAGGGAACCGCCCAGAGATCTCCCTCTTCGTGCAGTGACCTCTATGCCACGGTCAGAGACTTTGAGAAGACTCCCGGCAACAGCATGGGGGTGGTTTCCCCCGCGGGACGCCCAGGGGACGAGCCGGAGCCCCACTACGAGGCGATCCACACTCTGGGTAGAGAAGAAGAAAAGGGCCCCCCGGACACCAACGGCCACCACAGCCTCTTCCCAAAGGAGAACGACTACGAGAGTATCGGGGACTTGCAGCAGTGCCGGGATGTCACCAGGCTCTAGCAGTCCTGCGGGGACGCCGGTGCCCCCCACCCCCCCGGGCGCTGCTCCCACGAGGCTCTGCCCCTGTGGCTTGTCCGTCTGCGCTGCTCCCACAGCACTGAAGCAATCCCAGATGCACGCCCCGTCTCCCCACTCCCAGGAACAGTGAGGTACACGCCTGGCGCTGGCCAGCGGAGGGGACCCCCTGCCAAGCACACCCCCCTCCGAGCCCTCTGTCAGGGGTCTCGCCCCACCTGTGAGGAGGAACTGTGCTCACCTCCACAGCTCCACTGGAAACGCCGCCACTCCGCTTTCGTTCCTCTCCTCTCTGTTTTCTTCTCTCTCTCACTCTCTTTTTTTTTCAAATGTAGGAGTACTGCTATTTATTCAGCCATTGATTAAGCTGATTGAATTGGGCATGAACTCCACATGACTCATGTATGTGACTTTCTTCCCCTTATAATCTTCCCTTCTTCCCTTTTTTTTTTTTTTTATACATTCTTCCTCGGAAGCATTCCCACCTGGCCTTTGCATTCCACCAAAAAAAAAAAAAAAACAAAAAAACGGTTTGGGGATGCTGAAAAAAATGCCATTGCTGGTTGCCATTCTCCAGGCTTCGTCAATGCTGCCCTGTCAGGCCAGGCCGTGCAGGATAGGTTTGGGGACATCCCTCGAGTTTAGGTCATTCCTACTGATTTTTTGGCACTCCCCACCCCACCCCATCAATCTCCTCTCCCAAAGTACTTGAAGTCATTTTCAGATGCTTTATTTTATTTTTCTAGTAAAAAAAAAAAAGGAATACTTTCCCCAGTCCCAGTATTTGAAACACTTCTGAGCCTTTTCAGTATTTTCATGAATATTGTGGTACTTCTTCACGTGTGTTAGCCCAGAGTTCATTCCTCCAAAACAGAGAGCCTTAATCTCTATCTGGGGCACAGATCACATATTTTGACAGCCCCAGGGGCGTGGTCTCTGAAGGGCTGTGGACTTGAGTGTGTGTTTCTGATGGCCCCTGCTTCCACACCGAGGGTGTGGGGCTTTTGACATTAACTGCTACCCTAAGGTATTCTATCTAAGGTTGAAATGTAAGCATTTATTTTTATTATATAAATTTATAAGATGTTTTTATGTTTAATGCCTAATTTCTAGAAAGTGCCAGAAAAAATATATATATTAACTATTCTGATTTTATGTATGATGGTTTATACTCTTGTTTTTGAAAAATATCATAAAGCACATAAGCTCAAGTTGTTATCTCTTTTCTCTAACTAAGTGTTTAAAACAGTGAGGGTTTTTAAAAGACTCTACTTTTGTAATGGTACTTGGGACTCCAAGACAGAACTGTCCAGTTCCCTGGAGAAGTCAGTGGGAAAATAGAAATGATCCTCTTCGGTGGTTTATGTGGGCAATATTGAAATTTTTGGAGTGGTTAACAAAAAATGGAAAGGAGAACAAAATATGACCACGATGATTGCGAATCACAAATCTCAAATCTCATGGCAACATTATCATTCCGTTAGGCTTGGTTGCGCTTTGAGGAAAACTGAGTGTGCTTCTGCAACCCAGCTCTTGCAAATTGCGTATTGGGATTTTTTTCCCCCCTCCATTTTACCAAAATCAGTAGCTGAAATAACTCAGACAGAGAGCTCTGCCAGGACTGGATTTAATCATCTCTTTAGATCTTGCAAGGCCAACATTGAACGACTTGTTCATTTTTCATTTTAAAAGGAGCCAGGCTGAAGTGCTTTTATAAAACGGCCGCTACAGAAAGGCAGCTTTTTCTCCCGCACGGAAGGGAAAAGGAGGCAATTACTCCGTACCTCTGTGACATCTGTGTCTCTTCAGATTGCATAATCTTGCTGTTTTCCCTTCTTCTGAAAAGAATGCTCTTGGGAAGATGAAGCGTCTTGAAAATCACACGGGCCACCTCCCTGGCATGTTTTGTCTCGCCCTTGTATTCGCGGCTCGGTTTTGTGATTACTCGGCTACACGTTTCTGAAATTGTAAAGCAGGCTGTGTTGGGGCCAGCCAGTGGGTTGTCATGTTTCAATCGGTCTGTTCTCTTCTCTGAAAACGCCATGTGCAGAAGCAAGACCATCTTGGATTAGGAGATAATGGCAGAGCACCATTTGATGAGAAAGAAAATGATCAGGAAAGCATCAGGCCCATATTCTTTGAATTCACGTTCTTCCTAAGCACAGCCTTGCCAGGTGATCTTTATTGCTTTTGTATTAATGCATTTGAGCCAACTCTCTCTGTCATGGGGTTCTTGGCAAAACTAGTCATGTACCTGCCGCGCTTCTGTCCTTTCTGGGTGCCTGACCAGTCCAGTTTTCAGGCATTTCCGAATGTCCGATCATCAAGGAAGCAGGTGTGGTTTCCAAAAGTGTCAAACCATTTCTAGAGAGAAGCGCATCATTAATAATCTTTATTATCTTGCCATTTATTAATCAGAATTCCCCACAGAAATTGCAAAAAAAATTGTGGCCATAAAACAGATGAAATATTTTTCTTGGATTGAGAACTAATGCTAAGAACAGTTTGTGATATATAGAGCTTTAGAAACGTACTTTCAGAAAAACTCTAAAGCCCTCCCATATATATCCCAAAAGAATAAGTGATAACCCATCCCAGGAGACTTGGAGGAGGGAGAAGTGGCATCATCTTGAGGAAATGTCTCTGCTCTTTAACCACCTGGTTTAAGAAGTGAAGTGTGTTGGTTGCAGTGTCATCACACTTTTGACCTTAGGGTAGAATATCTAATACATTCCATTACTTTGATTTTGATGAGAACACGTGCTAGCATCCTTGAGTTGGACCAAAACTGGAGACTTCTTTTAAACTGTCTCACTTTGAAGGGCTGGAGAGACAATCCAGAGATTAAGGCATTCGCCCCACGTGTAGCCACGCCCCATTTGATCCCAGTGTCACATGTCCCTGGGCACTACCACGAGTGACCCCCTGAGCACCTTCAGGTGCAGCCCAAATGCCCTCCCATATTAAAGAAATAAAATTTACCTTTCATGATCTTTTATTCATTCTCCTGGAGTTAAATGTTACAGAGTTTAGATGCATGAATGATGATCTTTAAAATTCGACTTTGAGGGTCAGAGAAATAGTTCAGCAGTAAAGCGCTGAACTTTGTAGCCACCTGACCTGGATTCAATCCCTGGCACTCCATGGGACTCCGGAGCCCACCAGGAGTAACCCCCCAGCACAGAGCCAGGAGTAATCCCTGAGCACAGCCAGCTGAAACCCCCAAACAAAAATATTCTACTTGGATATCCATAGGGTCTATTTGATAATTCACAACCCACCTTGTGTGAAATTATACTGAAAGATCAAAATAAGCTCTAGAAATTTTTATTTCATATGTCAGAATTATTTTTAGATAGTTTGAATTTAAAAGAAATTTTAAGTGACAATATTTCATCAAATATGACAGCAGGAAAGTAACTCTGTATGTTAAATGTTTTTGAACTTTCAAATTCTTAAAATAATTGTTACAAATATGTTGACTACATGGAGTATTTTTGTCTTGCACTAAATTATGTTATCAAGTCTGATGAAGGTTTTAAGCTACTGTTCTCTCTTTTGTGGATAAAAGACTAATTACTGATTTATCTACCCTTAGACTATGGGTTAATTCAAATTGAGTACTAAATTGACAATAGATATTCAACATGGAGAACTAAAACCTAGTCTTAGAATGTCATTATATTTCTCATATTTGTTTTTTGTTTGTCTAGATATTTGCTTACTTAAGCCAGTAACAAACTATATATTTATATATATGTATATGTATATATACACAAACACACACATTATATATATATGTGTGTGTATAGTTATATACAAAATAATGCTCTGGTGCTTAATTAATTAAAATATATCCTATTAGTCTTCAGGAGTCTATATCCTACTCATGTGATGAGTATTGTCACAAAAACAACATTAGAAGAAAGAGTTCTGCAATAGTTTTCACTTGGTCACTAGAGAAAACCTCTTTAGTTGCTTAATTTTTCTGACTAATATGTTCATATCTTAAGTTGTGTCCATAATCCTCCTGGCCAAAAACAGTGGTAGCTGAAATTAGTTTGGTTCTACACATGCCTCAGTGTACGGTCAACCTGACAGGAGGAAACATGGAAAGGCGTTCTCAGGTTTTTGAGAGATTTTTCCAGAAGCAAATAGATTTTTCCAGAAGCTGAGAGTGGGGATGAGGCCTCAGCAGGGTGACCCCGTGCTCTCCAGAGCAGAGGCCCCGTGTCACACATGGGGATCTTGTCTCACTCTGTTGAGAAACCAGGAGATTTCACCACAGAACCCACAGGAAGCGGCGTGGTACGACATGCTCTGAGGCGAAAATCACAGAGCTTCAGTTCAAGACTGAATTCCCATTTTGTAAATGAGTAAATGAGATTTTTTTTCCCCGTGCTCCTTGTAAGAGTTACTCTGAGTCGTGTGATCTAGTGCTGCCATTCTCTTCAAAGTGTTGATTTCCGGTACGTGGCCAGCTTAGCCGTGGCTGTTGAAAGTGCAGTAGTAGTACTGAGAGTTGTTCCCAGGGAATCTTGACAGGCTTATTATACTGTGTAACTGAGAAACATTGACATGTCATGTGTGGTGTTAATAAGTGACTTACGTGAAAATAGGAACAAGTGACTCTCGTATCAAAGATGGCATTATTTGCAGTGAAATCTAAACTTCTTGTCTTATGGTAGTGTTCTCTTGTTCTGTTTTGTACTTTTCTTCAGTCCATTTGTCTTGATAGTGGCATTTGACAAGTGGGACATGCTTGGAATGTGTGTGACTTATAGATCAGTCCTGAACCACGATAAATTAGAGTCTTCATCTGGAATTGCCAAAGTAAATTTTTTAAATTATGGTCCAGAAGAGAACAAACATTCTTAAGGGTTTTTGTTCTCCTACTGCATCTTTTAAAGCCTGTTTATATCCGGTCTGTAATATTTGCTAAGTATTTTATTGCTTTTGTAGCTGTGATTTAATAAGGTAATGGTGGCTTAGATTCCTCTTAATGTCAGTTGAAATGAGAAACGCAGTTTTTGTTTCAAAGACTATTTTTTACATCAGCTTGGTAATCGTTTATCTTAATGCACTTAGATTTTCTTGGTACACCACTTAAATACTATGGGTGTTTGTTTTTCTTTTAATTTATTGTGCTCTGATTTTCCCAGATCATGTTCAATATTGGATTGGCAATGGTCATTCCTCAGACTTGTTATGTTAAATTGGTAACAATGTTTTAATGTGACCTTTTAAGCAATGTTATTACAATGTGCCTCATATTTTCAGGGGAAGTTCGAAATATAGGTATAAAAACATTGAGAATTTGCATTTCATTATTCCTGCTCTCTCTTCCTCATACCAATGGTTTCCTTAAAAGTGACACATTGTCTGCCGGTTGGTCCCCATCTATCTTCCTCTTTCTCAGACACTCATAGTTCCTGACACCGAGTGGCATTTTTATTCATTGTCTCAAAAGATCTTGGGAATAACCAAACTGATTTACAAAAAGGAGAAAGTTGCTTCCAGTCCTGAGAATGAGCTCAACCTCACTTTTGTCTAAAAACATCCGACCCGCTCCAGCCTCTTGATCTTTGCTCTGCGTCGTTCGTCAAGAGCGTGAGTGTGAGCAGGGGGTGTGGCAGCTGCTCTCCTCCCGAGCTTGCTCGCCTTTCCCCCGGACAGATAGATGTCTCCTGTCACTTGGCACATGCAGCTCCTGGGCCTCTTCCCGCCAGAGTCCCCTGAGGCTGCTGCTCCTGGGAGGCACGAGCACATCTTCTCGGATCTCTGTCACGTCCCGCACCCCAAACCCGGCCTGCAGGCACACAGTTCCCCCTCGGTCCTTCTGCTCACGGCTCCCCATTCATACTCTCCTTTTTCACAAGCAGCCAGTTGAAGCCTAGGATGCACCTCGGGAAGAGTTGCTGGCCGTTATTTATCTGTTAGATCGAGGTCGTTCTTGCCCATAGATTTCCTATTTCAGATGATTGGCACCGAGGGGCCATGGAGAATAAATTTTGTTCTGCGCTTCCTTTGGTCTCAGAAAAGAATGTTGTGAAAAGTCTAAGGAGGAATCCAGCGCAAACGATACAATGAGCATCACGCTGGAACCAGGCACTCGCTGTCCCCCCAGCAATGACAGGCTGCCCCGTGGACGTGCATGCTGATTGTTTTGAGGGGGAAGCAAAGAGCCCCATCTTCTAAGCAGTCATCATGTTTAAAGTACACTGAGGAACATGTTTAGGCAAGTAGCTCCTGAACCCCCTTTGTCCTCAGAGAGAGAGTACTTGTGATTTAGGTCAGTCACCGTGATTCTGATCTACCTTCCCGGACCTCAGGGAAATGAGAATGTTCCAACGCCTAGCTGGAGTTACAAGATATGGAGAATAAGTTGGTCATTTATAGGCAACTATTTGGAGGGAGAAGCTTTTAAGCACCACCCCAGGTGACACAGCAGCTGAGTCCCTTTATTTACCCCTAAGGATCCAGGATGTATTGTGTATATTGGTGTTTTGTTGTTTGTTTAATTTGACTTTAAGTCACTAATTATTTGATAGCTATTTGGAGTACCTTTCCCCCCCCCTCTTCAGATTAACAGAGCGGGTATCTGTTCCCTTTGCACGAGTAATTTTTTAATGTCTAACCAGGAAACCAGTTCAGCAACTCATCAAGGTCATTTGGGCTAAAAGAGAAATTCTTCGCACCCCCCCCCCCCCCCGCCACCACAGCCTTCGACTCAGAATTGTCTTTTAATGTCCGGGGTTGGTTTTCCTTTTACCATGGTTTGTTTTTCCTTAATTGGGGATTTTTCACCTCCTTTCAGTTGAACTGTACTTGACATGCAAGTTTCAGGTGTGCTTCTTCAGAAATCAGCATCTGCATGGCTCTATGAAGCTCATCATTGACGTGAGAAAGGTTGGAAAGTCCGTGCTTAGTTACGGAGTTACAGTGGACTCTCTTTGTTTTGTTTGGGGGCCACGCCCGGAAATGCTCAAAGGTTACTCCTGGCTCTGCACTCAGGACTTAACCTGGGGGTGCTCAGGGCACTATATGGGATGCTGGGGATTGAATCCAGGTCAGTTTAATGCAAGAAAAGAACCCTACCCATTGTACTCTCTCTCTGGCCCCATAGTTTTGTTACTTATTTATTTTTTTGCCACTTTGAAGCTTAAGGAGAATGTTCTTCACTCTAGCTCCCCGTTTAGGTAATGAAGGCTTTCCTGAAAGTCAGCCGTGCAGGAACCAAGAAACCAAAGGCCTAAGCCTACTCAACCTTCCTCAGATGTTTTTACATATTTTAATGCAAAAACATATCAGCAAAACTGGCACGATATTCAAGAGCCTTCTCACTCAGCTTGCTGGCAATTTTTCCTTAGGTTCCTCCCCACCCCCACCCCCACCCCACCCCCCAGCCCAGCTCTCAGCTACTTGTCTCTCCTGGAACTGTCGTGGAAGCTTCATTGCAGTGGGCTCTCCACTCGCTGCCCGCTGGTGTCTTGGATCCCGGTGCTTCCGGGAGCAAGGGGTCTCTTTCAGAGATGTGAGCCCTGTAAGCCTCCGATTATGACACTTGGAAGGAGATTTTTCATACCGTCTGTGTGTTTGGGGAAGAGGGAGCTGAGCAGGAATTAGAAATAAAAAAGGAATCAAACGAACAGGGCAAGTTTTCCGACCCTCCTGTCTTGGGAAAGCGTGGGACCTCGCTCTGGGTCTAGGCGGCAGCCCAGCAAGAGATACACATAAGGTCGTTTATCTCAGAGATTTCCATATTATTTACTTTCTTCTTTGTGAACTCAGGAATAAGCCTGGTTTGTGGGGAGTCTAGCACGGCTAGCAAAGCTATCACTTGTAAGATAAGATGCATCCTTCCAAGCCTGTTTGTTGGAAGAACATCTGACTTTTCTTTTACTGGGAAAAGAAACTGTAATCAAAAACAAACCCAATGAAAGATTCCTCTGGACTCTAGGAGAATGTTGTGGCCATGTAATGTCCAGTCCAAAGTGTTTGTTTGTTGCCTACAGTATTTCAGTAATGCTTATGGAAGGAACATGGATCATTTTCATTTATCAGAAAAGCACGTGGAGACATTGACGCATTCTCAGAGGGGACAACTTTGAAGAGAAGCATTGATTTTGGAGACAAGAGCTCACACTCTGCTATCCCTGTTCCAGCACTGTCTGTGTGACCTTACGAAAACTTCTCTGTGCCTCAGTTTCTCCATATGCAAAATGGGGATAATGATACCAACCTTGCCTACCTCATCGAGATGTTATGGAGATCAATGAGATAATATAAATTCAATTGCTTTGAATTTTGGAAAATAGGTGCTATAAAAATTAAAGGTGTGTTTTTAATGATCCGATTGTTATGTTTAAATAATAGCAATACTGTTAGTCGTGTAATAATAAGTTTCAATTTGATGCATATTTACAATTCTCTTCTGTGGCCAGATCTCTATCATTCATCCAGTAATGGTACGTAAGGAACTGAAATGGGTGTTTTCTGTACATTTCTACTGGTAGTCTTTCTATCATGAATGTTCCCCAAAGGCTGAAATTTAACTTGTAAAATCTTATAGTTTACATATAATGAACCCCATTCAAGCTGTATGAAAGTCTAATTACATGTAAATAGCAGGTACATTGTAATTAAAGGCACTTATCAAATTGTCTTTGTTCTTTTTTAATTGCAATAAAGGTCAGTTTTCTATGAAAGCTTGTTAAAAATTCATTTGGTATTTGGGAAGGCCAAGAATGGAGCATTGGTAGGCCCTTATTGCGAAGCCAAGGTATGGGGGCGTCATCAGGAAGCTCACCCTGAGAAGGACGGAGAGGGTTGCTGACCAGGCCGAGCGGCAGGCCTTCTAGGCAAGCACTGGAGCTTAAGTTTCAGCCTAGGGTGTGTGTGTGTGTGTGTGTGTGTGTGTGTGTGTGTGTGTGTGTGTGTGTGTCTGTGTGTCTGTGTGTGTGTGAGAGAGAGAGACAGAGACAGAGAGACACAGAGAGACAGAGAGAAAGAGAGCCTGCCACAGAGGCAGGCAGGAGAGGGGGTGGCAGGAGGGATACTGGGAGCATTGAGCATTGGCGGTGGGAAATGTACACTGGTGAAGGGACGGGTGCTAGAACACTATTAAACCCAATCATGAATAACCTTGTAACAGTGTGACTCAATGTGATTCAATTTTTTAATATAAAAACTAAAAAAAAAAGTTCCTGCTCAAAGATGACTTAGAGTTGGCTACGCAATGGCTGTCTCTGATCCCCCTTAACAGGTGTGGGGCAGTAGTATCACTTGTATCACTTGTCATCCCGTTGATCTTCGATTTGCTCGAGCGGGCGCCAGGAACGTCTCCACTCATCCCTGTCGCATGCTAGTGTAGCCCAGTGACAGGGTCAATAGTATAGAACCTATTGACAAGTTTGGGAATTAAATAAGATTATTGAGCATGGCATCTTGCAATTGCATAATCCTCTCAATGCTAAAGAAGCATCTTCACAAAAATACACGGGATGCTCGTGATGACACCTGCCCGTGGTGCCAGCCACTCCTGTGAAGAAAGGCACCCTGGGCGCCGAGCGGTGACACAGGGATGAGGGTGCTGGCCTGGCTTGCACGGGCTTTGGGTTGATCCCATTCCCGGTACTGTACACGGTGCACCACTAGGGGTCACTCTTGAGCCCAGAGCCAGGAATACCCCCGAGCACTGTTGGATGTGTTTCCAACCCCCAGCCTCGCCAAGGGACAGAGCGTTGGATAATAAACGGATCCTGGGAGCCGACAATGTCCCCAGCCTTGAGGAGAATTCACCTGTTAGATACCTGAAAGTTGGAAATTTCACAGCAAATGACTCAGGCCCGCGAAGAAAAGGGGAAGTGGGAATTTTTTTTTTTTTTGCTTTTTTGGGTCACACCTGGTGATGCACAGGGGTCACTCCTGGCTCATGCACTCAGGAATCACCCCTGGCAGTGCTCAGGGGACCATATGGGATGCTGGGATTCGAACCCGGGTCGGCCGCATGCAAGGCAAACACCCTACCCGCTGTGCTATTACTCCAGCCCCGGAAGTGGGAATTTTTTTTGCTTTTTTTTTTTTTTTTTGCTCTTGTCCCCTTCTTGGCCTGTCACAACTCTGAATACCCCCAAGCCCCACAGATGTCCTTTTACCAGACCTCCGCCAAGGCTGGCCTCCCCCTCCGAGTCTTTTCTGTGCTTCTAACCTGTCCCAGTATCCCCCCAAAAAATGACTTGTGACTCTCCAGTGGTCACCTCTTCTTCTGCAGTAGTCTGGGCCGTCCCTCTGTCCAGGACTGCTCAGGCGGAAGGGGCTGGCGGCCTGCTGCAGGCCAACCCACACTTTGCTCCGGGCGATCACTGCACACCAAGTAGAGGCTGTTGCATGTGCGGGGGCGGGGGGGGGGAGCCAGGAGAGGCCACGGCCCCCACGGTATCAGTGAAAGGCCGCGCGGCTGCGTGAGGGCTCTGCCTGCTGGCCGCTGCCCACGCCAAAGAGCCCTCATCAAAACCTCCAGGACTTTGCTTTCTTACAACAAGGTGCCAAGTAGCCATGGTAACGTCACTGGCTCCCG
This sequence comes from Sorex araneus, assembly GCF_027595985.1. Classification (NCBI taxonomy): domain Eukaryota; kingdom Metazoa; phylum Chordata; class Mammalia; order Eulipotyphla; family Soricidae; genus Sorex; species Sorex araneus. Next base: position 68,288,136 of record NC_073303.1, read on the forward strand.
GCTTCAAACCCTTGCTTCATCGCTCACCGTGTGGGGAGAAATTTCCTCTCCTTCCCCAGAGACATGGGTCACAATCCGTTCTTTGCATGGAGGCTCAGAGTTAAGAAAACTTTGCATCTTTTTTTTTTTTTTTTTGCTTTTTGGGTCACACCCAGCGATGCTCAGGGGTTACTCCTGGCTTTGCACTCAGGAATTACTCCTGGCGGTGCTTGGGGGACCATATGGGATGCCGGGGATCGAACCCGGGTCAGCCGCGTGCAAGGCAAAAGCCCTACCCGCTGTGCTATCGCTCCGGCCCAGAAAACTTTGCATCTTTGGATCACAGAAGCAGATTATCCACCAGGGCTCGGGGGAAATTTCTGTTTCCCTTGGTGTGTGTGTGTGGGGGGGGGACGGAGCAGTTGAAGGTGAGGGGCAGGGGATTGAAGGGATTCCAGTCCCAGTGCTCAGCGAGTTGGCAGGTTCTCAGTCACCCAGGGAATGGGAACTAATCACAATTCTGTCCGAGATACACTGCCAGTTCTAAGACATGGTAGACATTGAGGAAATGCTCAGCAGATAATTCCGCAATCTTCATTAAGGTGGGCCAGATACACTCCACTCTTTTATATCAAAAAAGACCTACCCAAATAAAAAAAAAATTATAAAAAGAAAAAAAAAGAAAACTCAGAGAGTACAAATAAGCAACAAAAATTCAAATAGTTATCAATAAACTTTTGATAGTTAAAAAAAAGGCCTACCCAGTGTACAATTTGCACTGTGCTTTTGATTTTTAATGATCCAGAAACCTACTGTACCTTTTAGTCGACATTCTGAATATTAACTCTATTCCTAGATGCATCTTAAAATGGACTGCAGGCCTGTGGATACTCCAGGGCCCACTGTCTCCCAGGCGTCACATCTGTTTCCAAGATTATTCCATCTGTATATCCTGATGTCATCTCAGCATGATCATTCTAAAGTCGGTCTGATCTTTCCCAGATGCTCTATATGTCCTCTGGTGCCCATTTTAGCTCTGAAATCCTCTCACTGCCCCCCACGATTGCATATACCCACTGTCCCGCGTACAACAGCCACTAAATTAATATGTGATCTTATTTGGATGCTCATCCCTCCCTGTCATTCGTGGTCTCGAGAGCCTGGCTTGAACTAGTGGTTCTAAAGTCTTGGGGGTTGATACTTTTGCCCTTTCCCTACTAAGAATCTGTATGGCTGTGGAATGCCGCAGAGATGGCAGAGAAACAAGGTAGGGATGTTCTCCGATTAAATCAGCCCCAAGGAACCATGATAAGAAGGGGAAGTGGGAGGAAGGGAAATATCAGATGTGTAGATAAATAGTATCACAACCTCGCAGAATTGTCTTCTGAAGCAGACAACACATTCAAAGTAAACAGTCTTAAAACTTCAGGTCCAAGAGGGGGAAAGAAATGACCACATCAAAGTTGAAAAATAAGTTAACATGAAGACATAAGACAGCAAACCAAAAAAGCCATTTTATTGATCCATTTCATAAATATTTATTGAGTAGTTACTATGTGCCATGTGCTGATACAGCAATAGAGGGAAAACCAACTCTTGCCTTGGTAGTGCTCACCTTGTGATAAATAGTCTATTCGAAATACTTGTCCTGAGCATTTGAAGTCTGCAGCATCTTCTAATATACCTCAGCAGGTTGGACCGAGTCCGAGAGATCCACTTACATTAACAGGTCTGGAAAGGCCTCTGTAAGCAGCTGACAATTTTGGTGAAAATGAAAGAATAAGCCAAACTGAGCATTCCCATCCTGGGACAACCCAACACCAAGATTCCAAACCTGGTAAAGCTAGATCTCACCTAAGAATAGCTGTGTAGTACTTAAATGTTGGGATCTAATCTGAGGAGTTCCTGATGAGGTGATTCCATTGCATAACTATCACAGCAGATACTTTCTAGTCCAGATGGCCCAGCCTCGCTGGAGACCTAGGGATGGATGGGAGGTCTCCGACCATGGATTTGGACAGTGACTGGCATTAGGGCTCTATGGGGTGCCTAAATATGTACATAATTCAGCACAGCATTGATCTATGAGCTCCCGGACTTTTCCTTCCCCACCGTTTTTTACCCTTGTCTTGCCAGTGGACAGCTTTACCCTCAGGTCATCCTTCAATACTCTCAACAGAATTATTTTTCTGGAAAAAAAAAGGAGGTTAATTTGCATGAGGAGGAAAGGACAGCCTCTGACAAATCAAATGATTTTCAAGGCCCCACTACTTCTGTATCCACAGAAGATACAGCATAAGAAGACAATAAAACATATATTTTCCAGTGAAGCTTACATTCTAGTGGATGAGAGAAAGAAGTGACTTATCAAATTTTATATCAGAAATGTGATGAGTGGGGGCTGGAGCAATAACACAGCGGGGAGGACGTTTGCCTTGCATGTGTCCGACCCGGGTTCAATTCCCAGCATCCCATATGGTCCCCTGAGCACCGCCAGGAGTAATTCCTGAGTGCAGAGCCAGGAGTAACCCCTGTGCATTGCTGGGTGTGACCCAAAAAGAAAAAAATAAAAAGAAATGTGATGAGTGATATAAGGAAGGTGGAATACAGGAAAGAAAAATAAGTGAAATTGCATCTTGGTCTGTATGGGGCTGGAAAAGGGATGGTGCCTTTTATACAAGGTGTTGGGAATAGCTTGGACAGCCTTCAGCAGCCATATAAATCTCAAGGAGGGAAACATTCAAGGACGTAGAAGAGCAAGTGCAAAGGCCCAGAGGAAGAAAATGGTTTTGTATGCTTCTGGATTGAAAAGGAGACTAGAATATTGAAACATTAACAATGAAATATGGTAAGAGAAAGTTCTGGAAAGCAGGTGAGACCAAAACCTAGTAGATTATGAAATTGTACTGAGATTCTAAAGCACCAAGAGAAAGATTACAAACAAGGGTTTGGTCATAATTGGCTTTCCATATAAAAATAGCATAAAATAGATTTCCAACTTATATCTATGTATATGTATCTGTATATATAGCTTGAATTTATAACATATATACATAAGCATATATACACATATAAATTGTAAATATGTTTTGTGGGTTAGTGAGATAAATAACAATAGGAAAAGAATAAACATCCTGACACAAATGCACTATTATTAAACACAATCCTACATGCGTTTTATAGTAAATAAACTCCTTTAACCTTTAAAACAATCCCATGAGTTAAATACTGTAATTTGTACAAATGTTCAAATTGAAACATAAATAATAACCAAATTTTCCAACTTTAAGTTGAAAAATTAAGATATTAACTCAGGTAGCTATAATCCAGGTTTAAATCCTTAATAACAATAATTCAATGATAAATATTGATTACGGTTTAGAACTGAAGCAATGCACAAAAAGTAAAAACCATAAGGAAACCACTGATATACTTGACAACAAAGTTATAAAATTTCTTTATAAAACTTTAAATAATACAGTTGTACATCAATACCCCCAGACATTTGGTTCCATGACTCCCACAGCTACTAAAATCCTTCAGTGCTCAAGTCCTTATATAAAATGATGCTATACACATAAGTTACAAACATCCCTTCATATACTTTAAATCTGTAGATTGCTAAAATGCCTAACACAATGGAAATGTTGTATAATTATTGTACTGCATTATCTAATGCTGACAAGGAAAAGAAGTTTGATCATGTATTTGATCAGTATAAAATGCAAGCACCATTGCGCCATCTATATAGAAATATTCTCAATCTTTGGTTGACTGCATGCAGGGATATGCAGCCCTAGATACGGAAAGCCAACTCTATGCATCAGTGTCACGAGCGATATATGTAAGGAGTGCAAGATCTACTTTGTCTGCTGCGTATTCTTGTTGCTAAACTCCAAGAGCATGTTTTTGTATAGTAGGAACTGAGTGGGGCTGGAGCTATAGCACAGCGGTTGGGCTTTCACCTTTCATGAGACCGGCCCGAGTTCGATTCCTCCACCCCTCTTGGAGAGCCCGGCAAGCTACCGAGAGTATTGAGCCCGCTCGGCAGAGCCTGGCAAGCTACCCATGCGTATTGGATATGCCAAAAACAGTAACAATAAGTCTCTCAATGAGAGACGTTACTGGTGCACGCTCAAACAAATTGATGAGCAATGGGATGACAGTGACAGGAACTGAGTGGACATATGTTGAAAATCTAAATTGGGTGGAAGATGGTAGTGACTTTCGTGGAGCCAATGTGCCAGATACTATGTTTGGTGGCACAACTGTGAATTAAACAGACCTACCTCTGCCCACCTATAGGTCTCAACTCAGTGGGTGCATTTGCAAATATGATGGTAAGGAAGTGAGAGACTTTAGTCCGAGCCATTTGAAGCTTATCCGGGAGGGTGCTGAGACCAGAAGTAGGGAGACCAATGTGGAGTTAATGACAGCTTGACCAAGTAGAGAGAATAGGAGAAGAAAGGAGGTCATTCTAGACATAACCAGGACAGAACAGAAGGAATGTGATGACCATGATAAGCTATGGGACAGAAGAGATGTGGTTAGAGGATAATTTGTAGGAGAGTTGAAGCCAGAGACATAAAAAAATAACTCAGGTTTGCTCTTTCAAATCCATGTTCTCTCTTGAACATGGGCTTCCTCTCCTTCCCCTTGAGTCTTCCTAAATAAACATTCTCATTAAAAACCATCTTGCTTCACACACACACACACACACACACACACACACACATGACAATTCAATGATGTCTAGTTGAATAATGATAAGATTAATGAACCAAAAATTTAGATGGAATGGCTGGAAGGGGTATAAACAATGATTTCAGTTTTAGCTTAGTTAGAATATCTACCTCTTGAACGGGAAGTAATAGGCCAGTGGTGAAGGGTCTTGGATACCTCAGCAGTAGTGGAGTGCACTAACTATACCTCAAAACTGTAAATATTAGCACTATTATAGCCATGTTACCTAAACTAAAATAATTTTTAAAGAATATCTGTCTGTATAATACTTACCTATTTCCTAATGGCTTAAGAGTTAGTCTATTGTATGTATTTGATTTCTAGGTGAAATGTTTTATGAAATATAATGACTTGGAGTGGAGGGAAAACAGTTGTAAACTCTACAATTATAGTAAATTGGAAGACTATGGTGTTCCCACCCAAACATGAGCAAACAGACATAACCAAATCAGTGGGCCATTCCATATGCGGGTTTCAGTGTTTTGCCAAAATCCCATAGCTATCTTCCATTAACTTAGTTCGTATTCACCCTACTGCCAGCAAGTAAGTGCTCTGTTATAGTATGATCACAGCCAGCGCTGGATGAAAGACTCCACAGGCACTTGAATAGAGACTAGTATAGCTACTGACTAGAAATTCAACAAAGTAGAGAGAGCTGGCCAACAGTTTGAGGCTAGGGAGGATGTACAAGGAAACAGACAATCTACTGACTGATCCAATAATTAAATTTGAGGTAAAAAATAATTGTCACACACCCCTCCTCAAAATAACATATTCCCTAGTCTCAACTCATTCATTAATTACTAAGGAATTTTTGAAAATGAAATGGTGTTTGATTCAGAGATGCTGGCTATACATCACATGTATTGATAGCTCTGAGTTCTACCTGGTCTTAAATCCTTTAGTGCTTTTTCTTTATTCTTTTCTTTAACAAGTTGGAATCAGTGACTTGCAATTATCCTTAGGGCCTTTAAAGTTCTTATCTTTATTTTGTTAGGAGAGGAAGAGTGTAACAGATTATTTATGTAGAAAATGCTAGATACTCATCCCTCGGTACCATGGGTTCTCCTCTGAGTTCTGTAATAAAGGCCCTGAACCCCATGTCACTGTGTGTGCTTCCTAAACTTCCTAAGCCCAAAACAATGTCTTCCATACCTTTGCAATGCTCCATAATCAATACTCTACCTGTGTTTGTTGCAGCACTTAGTACAACAGTCAAGATATGGGAACAAGACAAACGCTCAACTACAGATGAACAGATCAATAAGTTGTGGTCTATACACAAAGGAATACTATGCAGCTCTAAGAAAGAACAGAATAATGTAATTCACTACAACATGGTAGAAACTAGAGGCTATTGTGCTGAGTAAAGTCAGTCAGAAGGAAAGGAAAAGACCCCTAAAGACCTCCCTTATCATTGGGACTTAAAGACACACATCAGAAGAGCTGGTACAGTGCATGCTGCCACTGGGATTCCAATTGGGAGCCCCATCGGGTCCCCACGGTCCCCACAGGAGTGATCGCCGAACACCACCAGGCAAGGTTCAAAACAAAAAAAAAATACACAGAGTGAAGGAACCACAAAAGGCCACAGTAACAGAACTGGAGAATGTGTTTACAGAATTGAGTTTACAGGGGGTTACTCTGGTGGTGGGTGTGGGGGTTGGAATGATGCATGCATGAAATCGTCAGTAACGACACTGAACACCACAGAATCTCAATAAAATCCTTTTTGAATTTTCAAAGACTCTCTCTCTAGCCAGACTGCAGGGAGTTCTACTCAGGGCACACCCTCTGGAGAGGTAGGCAGGGACGGGTCCCCTGTGAAGGAGAGCATCCCTGGTTGTCCTCAGATTCCCGTGGAGGGCTCCCCCGGGACCCTGGCTCCCTTGCCCCACCCCTAACTATCCAGCTCTGTTCTACAAAGACCCACAACAACCCCCATCACACACACACACACACACACACACACACACCCCTCCGCTGCCCCTTTTATAACTTAATCACTCACACAACGCATTGGTGAAGGAAGCAGACGTTGCTATGGGTAAAAATTAGAATTGAGTATTAAAGATCTCTGTGGGAGAGCAGGTGCCCACCCCTGACACCCCGACTTCCCCAGCATCTCATGCGAACAGGCCACGCAATGCCGTCCTCCTGAGCTAGACACGGTGGCTCATGTCTGAAGACGAGTTACTGGGTTTCTTAGATACAGAAGATGATCTACTTTGAGCTTCCCTCTTTAGAGTCAAGACAAAGGAGCTACACTTAAAGGGTCCATGTCTCTCCCTTCTCCTCCACGCCTCCCTGCCCCCCTCCCCTCCCGCCCCGCCACAAAACAGCCTATGCTGAGCTATACTGTTGTGTTATTTAACCAACCACTGTAACTGGATCTTTGTTTAAAACAAACTATTTGAGGGGGCTGGAGCAATAGCTCAGCAGGTAGGGCGTTTGCCTTGCACGCAGCCCACCCGGGTTCGATTCCCAGCATCCCATATGGTCCCCTGAGCACCACCAGGAGTAATTCCTGAGTGCATGAGCCAGGAGTAACCCCTGTGCATCTCGGGGTGTGACCCCCCCCCCAAAAAAAAGCAAAGAAACAAACAACAACAACAAAAAAGACTTACTTCTAAAACAAACCATTTGAGGGGGAGGGGGAGGAGAAGAAGAGAAAATCCAGATTTCACCATGTGGCCCTGGTAGTAAATATCTTTCTAAATTCTGTTAGGTGCAGATGCTTCTCCGAGTTCCTCCGCGTGAAGCTGACACGTCTCCTCCTACACAGCGCCAACTCAGCGGGTTCCCTTCCTCTTTCGTTCATTCATCAAATGACTATCAAGTGCTTCACATGCCTGCCTCCGTATTTCCCCAGAAAGCAGCAGTCCTGGGCAGAAGGGACAGCTCCACGGGCTGGGGCAAATGCTTTACACGCACGAAGCCCACATTCGATTCCCGACACCACAGCGTCGCCCCACCCCCCGCCCGAGCACTGCCAGGTACAACCCCCAAGCACAGGACTGGGACTAGCCCCCGAGCACTGCCAGGTATGACACCAAACCGAACACAAAAAGCAAACACCAAAAGACAAAAAAAAAGAAAAAAGAGAGAGAGATTCATGTTGTGGAGATTCATGTCTGATTCCAAGCCAGCTTCTGAAAAATGAAATGCGGTCTTTCATGCGTCTGCGTCTGAGGTTGAGGTCAAATTTCCACCACAGCCAGTTGAGGCCCATTTCTAGACCACCCAGCCCCCTCCCCTCAGCCCTTCCCAGGCCCCTCAGATGGTGGCAGAGCTGGAAGGTATGTTCAAGTGCGTCATTCATCTGCTTCCTTTCACAGCTGCAGATGTGGGAAAGGCTTGGTCATCCCCCCCACTGCTCTGCTCCCAGAGACCCCAGGTAGCCCCGTCCTGGGAGGAACCGCCAGGAGGGCCATCCCCAGGGCGGTGTCGATAACGATCACCATCCGGATGTCGATAACTAACGTCGGTGTCAAAGATGAATTTAAATCCCACCAATGACAGTTACCAGTGGATGTTTCTCTGGTGAACTGAAAAGGGTCTGCCTCAGTCTCTCATCTGTGAAAAGAGGACAAAGCTTGTCTGAGGCGTTCCATGAAACAGCAGACAGTGTGCTTTGTTCTCCCCAACACGTTTGGTAGTCTGTGTTGTGGCCTTCAAGACTCTTTTATTCTGGGGAGAAGAAAAGTAGCTCGTTGGTCATGATCTCAGCTCTTTCAGTGTCACTCTTACATGTGGGCACGTGCATACACACACACACACACACACACAATTCTGACGATTCTGACTTCCTATGGGTCAGGCTCAGGGTCACCTAGCCTGTACTCAGCGCAAGCGCGCGCGCGCACACACACACACACACACACACACACACACACACACACACACATACAGAGTCTGACTTCCTCCTTATGGGTCAGGGTCACATAGACTGCACTCAGCATGCATACACACACACACACACACACACATACACACACACACACACACACACACACATACACATACAGAGTCTGACTTCCTCCTTATGGGTCAGGGTCACCTAGCCTGCACTCAGCACGTATGGTAATGACAGCCACAGATTCTGCGATACGGTCTCTGTTATCTTGGGGGTCCGCCTCAGGTTCCCGCCAGCCACCTGCCACATTGCGCCCTCCTTGTTGGCAACCTGCAGGCCCACGAGAGGGTGAAACGCCAGACACCACACTGGAGACGCTTTCTGTCTGGCTTTAATTAATTTCTTTGTTTCACTTGAAAAGACATCTTTAGTTGTCTAATCCACACTGTATTTTGGCTGCAGTACAAGGCTCTAATTCAGTCGAAAGTGTTTAACGTCTAATTTAGCGCGCGAGCAATGCCTTTCTCCTGGGACGGTGCAGAATGGAGTTCACAGGAGCTAGGCAGGCTTTGCAGGGGCCAGGGGAGGGTGTCGGTGTGGATTCAAGTTTTAAAAACTCCTGGGGTACCTGACTTGTTTAGAAATATTTGGAAAAGAATAGTGCAACAATAAGAAAGTCTCTCCTCAATGTGGAATCACTCATCTGATCTCTGGTCTGTGCGCTTTAGATTAAACAGCACAGGTAATGAGAGCGAGGGTGCATTAGTGTCTTCAGTGAGATGGATCTTCCTGAGAGCCTCTAGGGAAAGCTTGAAACAGCTGTCAGAATCTGGAAGCATCTTGCTGCTGTCTCAGCATTAGGTGCAGGAGGCCAGCGCTAAAGCAAGGGCATCCACCTGATGGGCACTCACTAAACACTTGCTCAAATGAATCATGAGATGAGGGAATGAAAATGGCATGGCCGCATTTGACATCCTTGACTTATACGACAGACATAGTCCTGTGCTCACCTCACGCACATTGTTCTAGATCCTGATTTAGATTCCCATCTCTCTTCTCTCTGATAGAACCACAATTAGCACCAGAGTCCCTCCCTAGTTCCTCAGCAGTGATCTTCCTCCATGCAACTCCCTGCATGCCACAGAAGCCAAGGAGTGGGGAGGGGGGGGTCTGCTTCCCTCCCCTCAGGGAGATTATTACAAATTGTTCTTTGATGTAGTTATGAGAATCCTCAAAATGGAAGTGGGACAGAGAAATCACAGTGGAATTTGATTGTTGTCTTCTTAAAAATGGAGATTGGGGACAGGGACGAGGAGGGGACGGGGGTTGATCAGAGCAATAGTACAGCAGGTAGGGCACTTGTCTTGCATGCAGCAGACCCAGGACTAACCCCCAACACCTCATAACTTTCACCAGTCCCCACCAGGAGTAACCCCTGTGCACAGAGCCCTGAGTAGTGTGTAGCCCCAAAGCAAAGAAGAATTTTTTGAAAGAAAGGTCACAGGGCTGTGAGCCAAATACTGTAGATTATCACTAAAATCTAGAAAAAGGAAAATGGTTCTCTCTTAGAATCTCCTGCAGAGAATACAGCCCTGATGTGAGCGCATGGAAGCCCATTGCATTGTTTTGACCTCCAGAACAGTCATTTGTCTCAGCAGCAGTAGGTAGCTATTACACCATCACATACAAGACTTTCAACAATCAAGCGTTACTTACTGCTTCACACTCCACACCCTATTCCTTACCTCCATCCACACCAGATCCCTAGGGCCCTACACATACTATTGTCCCTCTGCAGAGAATGCCTGCCCCATTTTCTCTCCCAGATAATTCATACTTGAAGAAGTTTTGGGACAGGACATGCTACCCCAAAATATGTCACTTTGGCATATTGATAACTTTTACTTAAAAGCACTTGACACACAGCATATTGAAGAGGCAATAAATAAAACCCTGTGAGACAGTTGCCTTCCTGAATCAAGAGAAAGAAACGCTATAATCATCAGAGATGGAGAATGCACTGAGAGAAGTCTCCACAAATAGACTTTGTCAAGGCTGGAGAGATAACACATGGGTTAAAGCACTTGCCTGGCCTTTGGCCAACCATAGTTTAATCTCTGGTACCACATACATTCCCTGGAGCCACTACCAGGAATAAGCCTTAAGCTAAATTATGTGTGCTTCCCACCCCCCCAGAAAAAAGCCCCAATTCTTACCTTCCTTGATATATTTTGCCCCTGCGCCTGGTTGTCTTCACCAGGGCCCCTTGAAGGGGGTGGGTTGAGTTTCTCTCCCCACCCCAAGCAGAGACCTGGCAGCCAAAGACCTCCGGAACCCAGCCACAGCCATGCTCAAGACCCCTCTCCACATGCTCAGACGAGCCTCACACATGAAGGAACTGGCAGAGGAACCCAGGTGTGCAGGACCAGAGGCCGAGATCTCCAAGCCTGCTTGGATAGAGACTGGGCCTCCTCCACCCAGATCCCCCATTTTCCACTAGCTTGGCAGCCACACCGGCAAACTATCCTCCCCCCCCCCCCCCCCCCCCCGCCAAACACACACCATGTAATCCCATCAACGGCCAAGATCCAGAGACTACAAAACAAAGCTCCCAGAAGCGCATGGCCTCTTTTGCGGCCACATGACCTCTTATAGCCTATTTCTCTCTCTCTCAAGAACCTGGCAAGGTACCGAGAGCATCCTGCCCACGAGGCAGAGCCTGGAAAGCTCACTGTGGCATATTCGATATGCCAAATAGAGTAACAATGATGGGTCTCATTCCTCTTACCCTGAAAGTGCCTCCAATGTGGCACTGCTGAGACGAACGAGTAAAGAGAGGCTGCTAAAATCTCAGGGCTAGGATGAGCACCCGCTCAAGGAAATCAATGATCAACAGTAATACAGTGAAGTTCACTAATGCTTACTTCTGCTTTAACATTTACCAACCTGTAAAATATACAAATATTTTATCCTCCCCTAGTGAAATCAGAGCAATTCCAAGTGATTGGTGAAAGAATAACTAAAGGCATAAACCCCACAAAGATAGATATCTTTGTTTTATTTGCGGTGGCATCCCCTGTACCTGAGACAAAGTCCAATGAATAGACAGGCTCTCAATGAATAATTTGAAATGAATGAGTGAATAATGAATGCAGTATATTTCTGCGCACAAAAATAAAATTACCAGAGGTAACTAGAAATTCCCTTCCACAATGCTTTCTGAGCAGTTCTTAAGCAGGCTAAAAAAAAATCAGCAAATATAGGATTATATAGGATTAAATTAAATGAAATAGAGAAACACCCTCTTTAATGCTGCTAATATTCACATTTCCCAATACTGCTATGATGAGAGTAAGTGAGATAAGAAAGAGTCCGCACTTCTATATATGAACACCAGATGTTATTTGGAGTAGCCTAGACAGGCCAATCAGGTCCCCCTTCCCACCTCCACAGAGGTGGGAAATATACCCAAATATACCCAAAATATACCCAAACTTTTCTTTTATTCTTATGATCATGATTAGCTCTGCCTCATAACTTTAATTCAACCATAATACTTTTTTTCTTTTTTCTTTTTTCTTTTTTTTTTTGCTTTTTTGGGACATACTCGGTGATGCACAAGGGTTACTCCCAGCTCTGCACTCAGGAATTACTCCTGGTGGTACTCAGGGGACCATATGGAATGCTGGGAATCAAACCCTGGTCCGCTGCATGCAAAGCAAATGCCCTGTCTGCTGTGCTATTGTTCCAGCCCCACAACCATACTACATAATGATTCAAGCAAACTCAAAGCTTTCAGCTGTTGTTAAAAATATATTATAGATTTTGTTTAAGCACTCATGATATGGGGAGTTGGTACTTGCAGATGGGAAAAGAGAAGAATTTCTGTCAGTTAACATGAACCTCAATTAATTTTTATGTGTTATCTAATGACATTCTTACTAAATCCTCCCTTTCACATACACAAACACATATACACACACGTGCACAGGCATGCTCGCACATACATACATAAAACCACCAAACAAAATTAACTCTACTCCCTGTCTTTTAATTTATGGTTACCTTTACCTCAACTGATTTACCAAGGATTATCTGCCTTAAAATGTTTTAGTGAAATTACTCTTTTGAAGTTTTTACTTCAAATAATGATGTTATCTCTTCTGTCTGCAGTCCAAAAATTTATAACTCATAAATAGAACTTAGCTCATCAATTGGCTTCCTAGGAAACTCTTCTCAGGAAACTTTTTTGGTTTCATGTGTACCCAGCCCCCTACTGACCCTCTAGAGAGGCACAGGATGTCTTAGATGCTCTGAACCCTGAATGCGAGAGTCTCTTGCATAAAATCTCAATTACAAATATTGGAAACTCTACGCTCAATTAACACATTTCAAAATCCTTTCGAACAACCAAGCCAACAAAATCTAGTTCAGAAAATAAGTAAATGTAGCAAGGTTGCAGGTTACTAGGTCATATCGAAAAATGACAGATTGTTCACTGCTACCACCATGTAAACTCACCCACCGGTCCTGTTCCAGAGAAATAATTCAGTCTTGAAAGAGATCAATTAGGGGCTGGAGCGATAGCACAGCGGGCATTTGCCTTGCACGCAGCCGACCCGGGTTTGATTCCCGGCATCCCATATGTTCCCCTGAGCACATGAGCCAGGAGTAACCCCTGTGCAACACCGGGTATGACCCCCCCCCAAAAAAAAATTTGAAAGAGATCAATTAGGCACATTTTTAGGATACTCCAGTCCCTGAATGAGAGCCCTGGGCAGTCTTGGGAGGGGGCAGCCAACTTCCCGCCCTGTGAAAGCCCCAGCAGCTGCGCTCACACCAACAGCTGCCTCCATGCCTGCGATTATACTCTACTGCGTCATGATTAAGCACACAGACATGCTAAACTGCCAAAAATTTCAGGTAAACCAGAGGATTTTCTTGTTTTTGGTGGAAAACACTGGGTTTCCAAGGTTTTGGAGTAGGAAACCTCCCCCCACCTCCCCATACTTCCCAAAGCCCCAGAAACCACACCCCTGTTCTACCACCACCGTGTAAGTTCACTGCCCAGTGAAATATTCTGGATTTTTCTGGATCCACATCCCCAAACTCTACAATGCTAACATCCCAGTAGGAGCACATCAGACTGAGTGGGAATGTAGTGTAGAAGCCAATAAAGCGCAACTAACAAAAACATTACCACAGAAGGTACAACTAGCAACAGCAGCTCAGTAAACATGGAGACAAGGACAATGTCTCCATGGTGAGATGCAATAATTTTCACACACACACACACACACACACACACACACAACAAAAAAAATTATAGAATATATTGTCAACAAAAAACTGGAAAACAAAACTTAGGAAAGGTTATTTACAATAGTTTAAAACTGAGATATTTAGGAATTATTTTATTTATTTTTAATTTAAGTTTTTAATTTTATAAGTTAGTTCACAATGTTTGATTACATTTAATATTCAAACACCAATCCCACCACTATTACACCTTCCCCCCACCAAATTCGAGATGTTTCCATCCCAAACCCCAAACCCTGTCCCAGAACAACCGAAATAATATATTTCATTCTGTCTGTTATGAAGAACTGCTGAACATGCTTACAAAAAAGTGTTCATATAGGAAACAGTGTGAAGATTGTTCCAATTTGGCAGGAGCCACTAAGACATTCTATAGGGTATCACTAACATGTTGTTAAAGTTTGGGTGATGTGAGCTTTGGTATATATATCTGAACATATGTATATCTGCATATATATACATATTTCCCTCTATGATTTGTTGCCTACTGTCTGAACCCCATCAAATGTGGTGTGGTAATGGGAATGGGTAGGGAGTGGTTTATGATGTGTCCAGGAATATGTTTACTCATATGTGAGCTCAGCCCAGAGCATAGAGAGCAGCCTTGAGCATGGCTTGGAGTAGCCAGAGTGAATACATATGTCAAAATGCCTTGAATGTTATTTTTAAAGTACATGCAACATATTAAGTAAAATTTCTTTGTTCTTTTTGGGTCACACCGGCAATGCACAGGGGTTATTCCTGGCTCATGCACTCAGGAATTACTCCTGGTGGGAGACCAAATGGGATGCTGGGAATTGAATTCAGGTCGGCTGCGTGCAAGGCAAACATCCTACCCACTTTGCTATCGCTCCAGCCCCAATAAACTAAGTAAATTTTACTAAGTAAACTAAATAAATTTTGGTTTCAAAAATGTTGATCAAAAAATAAGAAAAAAATTATTCAAATGAGTTTATCAAAATAAAAATTAATGAAAGTTTAAAAATAGAAAGCTTAAATTAGTAGCTTTTATTTGGGGGCTACATCAATACAGCAGGTGGGGGGCTGACCCAGGTTTGATCCCCAGCATCCCAGATTGTCTCCCAAGCCCACGGGGAGTGATCTGTGAACTCAGAGCCAGGAGTCAGCCTGAGCAACACCAGGTGTAGCCAAATTAAAATGAGCTCTCTATTTTCTTTGTCCCTGTATTATTCTTTAGCCACACTTGCCTTCACTCTTATCCCTACCGCAAAGTTTTTGTTTTAGTACTTCTTGTGGCTAAAATATTCCACTGCCACTGATGTTTCTCATCATTCAGACTTACTATTGATGTTATCTCAACAGAAAGCTCTCAAACTCTCCGAGGTAAAATTCACCATGTCCAGATTGTACTTCTGCCTCTATTGGCCATGCATTATCTTATTTCTTTATTGTATTAATTGAGAGAGTTATCATCCAGAAGAGTTAATTCACTTATTTAACTGGAGTACAAATTGCATATAACCAGGGACTGTCTCTTCACAATATTCCTACACCAAACAATGCCTGATACAAAGTTGTTGTTGAGGGGCCATACCCTGTGAGGCTCAGGATTTACTCTTGGTTCTGTGCTCAGGAATTACTCCTGGAGGTACTTGGGGGACCATATGATGTGCTGCAGATAGAGCCTGGCTTGGCTGCATGTAATACAAGCTCCTACCTTCTGTACTATCTCTCCGCCCCCCGAGTTAGTGACTGTTATCTTGGTTGTTACCAGTATGAAATTTCTTTTCTTCTTAATAATTTCAGACAATTGTGATGTCACTACCACATTTGTTTTTTTAATTAATTTATTTTTTACTTAGTGAATCATCGTGAAGGTACAGTTACAGATTTATAGATTTTTGTGCTCGTGTTTCCCTCATACAATGTTCAAAAACCCATCCCTCCACCAGTGCCCATTCTCCACCACCAGTAAACTCAGTATCCCTCCCACCCCCCAATCCCATCTCCCCCCACCCCACCCTGCCTCTGTGGCAGGGTATTCCTTTTTGTTCTCTCTCTCCGATTGGGTGTTGTGGTTTGCAATAGGGGTGTTGCGTGGCCATTGTGTTCAGTCCCTAGTCTACTTTCAACAGGCATCACCCTTCCCCCGTGTGGCCTCCAACCACATTTTACTTGGTGTTCCCTTCTCTATCTGAGCTGCCTTTTCCCACTACCATACTTCTTATGATATATAATTTATTTAGATCAGCAATGATCCACTTTCTCACATACACTATATCTTTCCTGCAGCTGTTAGAAAAGATGAAGTCATGAAATTTACATGTAGGTGGGTCAACATGGAAAGTATCATGTCAAGTGAAATGAGTCAGAGAGGGACAGACATAGAAAGACTGCACTCATTTGTGGAATATAAAGTAACAGAATGGGAGACTAACACCCAAGAATAGTAGAGATAAGTATCAAGAGGATTACTCCACAGCTTAGAAGCCGGCCTTGCATGCTGGGAGAAAAGGCAGCTCAGATAGAGAAGAGTAAAGGGTGCTAGAAGGGCCTGCTCAGGATGGGAGATGCGGGCTGAAAGCAGAATATAGACTGAACACGATGGCCACTCAATACCTCTACTGCAAACCACAAGACTCAAAAGGAGAGAAAGAGCAAAAGGGAATACCCTGCCACAGAGGCAGGGCGGGGTGGTGGGGATGGGGTGGGGGTGGTGGAAGAAATGCTGGGACCATTGGTGGTGGAAAATTGGCACTGGTGGAGGAATGGCTACTCAGCCATTGTATGACTGAAATGCAAGCACGAAAGTCTGTAAGTCTGTAACTGTACCTCACGGTGATTCACAAATAAAATAAAAAAAAAAACTGTATCTTTCTACCATCTTTCTATAATCCTATTTTGGCCTGTGACCTGTGTCAGCAGTTAGTGTTAGTTTCCTGCACACATACTCAAGACAGAAACACAAATCTCAAGTTTTTCCATGTGTCCAAATACAAATGTATAAAGGTCCAATTTCTTAGAGACCTCAAGTTTTAAGATGATAGATGTGTCTATTTTCTATTTATTCTGGCACTAATGCCTTCTAAGGTTTTCATTGCATCAATAAAACCATGGCATAAAATCCAAGCAATATAAGTGAGTTATGTTTGCCTAACATTCTCTCCTCTAGAACTTCTAGTCTTAACAGCAAAACCCAGAACTACTCTGTTTGATCAAGGACATTCCATTTCCTTTACATTTTGTTTTAGAGGAAAAGGCCTTTTCTAATGGATTACTAGAGTTCTACTTCTGCTGCTCTATTAATGTGGTACTATCTGAAGCTGTTCCTTTTCAAGGAAAAAAAAAGCAAGGCTTATCTAAAAGCATTCATTACATTCAACAAGTTTGACTCAACTCAATTGAAAGAATTTAAATGTAAAGTGGAGTTTTCATCATGCTATAATTGGAAGAGAAAGATGGATATGTTTGAGCCAAAGTTCCTCAAAGTAAACTTTTCTTTTTAGATAACTTCCAAACCATTTACAGGCTCGTGACAAAGGAGAGACAGAAAGGAATACGAAATGAAGATTTGTCTTACTTTTTAAGAAATCCAGGGACAGATAGAAAATTGTTTTGTTTTAGACCAGAAAAAATCCAAGAATTTGAAAAGAAAAATCTAATATAACGCAGGTATCATCTATGAGCACAGAGACAAGGGAAATCCCTAAGGACTGCTTAATGTGGATCATAAAACAAAAAGTAAAAATATGATAAATTAACTATTTGCAAGCACACTCAGAAACCAAGAACCTGGACCCTAGACAGAGCATATTTCTGTACATGGAATACTAAGATATCATTAAGGTTGCCAACTACCCCACACTTGGCTAAGTCCTGAAGAAGCCAGGAAATAAAAAACCCTGTGATTAATATTCCATAACATTTTTTTAATTGGGTGAACTCTGATGTGTCCCCAATACTTCAGAAACCAGTTTCTAAAAGGAAAATGAGAGTTGCTGGATAAGCCGAATCAACAGATTTCACGGCCGCATGCTACATTCCCCGCCTCCGAGCTCCGCTCTTCTGCTTTAACGTCTTCCCTTAAGGCTGACCGCTGAGAGTGAGGATTCTCTCATATCTCAAACACTGCAACGGAAAAGTGGCCACGGTATGACCTTCTTATATTTATGGCGCACTGTCAAATGGGAGTGGTCTCTCGCTAAGACCTGGAGAGGTAGAACAATGGGTAGGGCTCTTGCCTTGCAAGAGGCCAGGCCAGGTTTGATTCCCCGAATCCTTTTTGGTCCCTCGAGCTGGCCGGAGAAGTGATCTGAGTGCAAAACTAGGAGCAAGCCCTGAGACCACTGAATGTGCTGCATCTCCCCACAATTGAAAGAATGCAAAGCAATGCCAACAGGTTGGCAAGACAGAGAAAGCAGTTACTAGCAGAGTTTTAAGACCTCTCAAGGTGTGCATAAATACGTCTCTACTTAAAGAATTTTTTTTTCCTTTGGGGGTCACACCCAGCAATGCTCAGGCCTTATTCCTGGCTCTGCACTCAGGAATCACTCCTAGCGGTGTTCGGGGACCATACTGGACGCACAGAATGGAACTGGGGTTGGCCGCATACAAGGCAAACATCCACCCTGCTGTACTATTGCTCTGTCCAAAATGCCTTTAGGGTTCTAACCACGGTCTTTTCTACGCTTGAATGGCATAGCATATATTTCAGTACATATTTCTAATGTGGCTCTCCTCTTATGCCTCCTGCTTACAGAGACCAGATCCCCAGCTCTGCCTGGGGTTCTGCTGGGCTCCATGTTTAATCTAAAAAATTATTGTCAGTTTTCCCATTTCTCCGCGCCCGCACCCCCAGAATGACTGACGAAGAGGACGGAGCTGCTTGGGACACCGGCAGCCCACCAGCAACCTGCAGTATGTGACTTGAGAGTTTCCGCCAGGTCCCCCGAGCGGGGGCCTGGCGTTTCTCTTTTTTTTTTTTTTCTTTAAGCTATCTCTCTTCCCCTCAACCTCTGGGCACAGCACAGCATCTATCCCACTTCTGAGCACAAAATGGAGAGACGCACCCAAGTGCGCGGCGCGGCTGGCGGGGGATCGAGGGCGGGGAAGTACCGGTCTCCGCCCACATCGGACACTTAAAGAGAGTGCAGCCACGTGGGCTTTCCCATTTCTCCGCGCCCGCACCCCCAGAATGACTGACGAAGAGGACGGAGCTGCTTGGGACACCGGCAGCCCACCAGCAACCTGCAGTATGTGACTTGAGAGTTTCCGCCAGGTCCCCCGAGCGGGGGCCTGGCGTTTCTCTTTTTTTTTTTTTTCTTTAAGCTATCTCTCTTCCCCTCAACCTCTGGGCACAGCACAGCATCTATCCCACTTCTGAGCACAAAATGGAGAGACGCACCCAAGTGCGCGGCGCGGCTGGCGGGGGATCGAGGGCGGGGAAGTACCGGTCTCCGCCCACATCGGACACTTAAAGAGAGTGCAGCCACGTGGGCTTTCCCATTTCTCCGCGCCCGCACCCCCAGAATGACTGACGAAGAGGACGGAGCTGCTTGGGACACCGGCAGCCCACCAGCAACCTGCAGTATGTGACTTGAGAGTTTCCGCCAGGTCCCCCGAGCGGGGGCCTGGCGTTTCTCTTTTTTTTTTTTTCTTTAAGCTATCTCTCTTCCCCTCAACCTCTGGGCACAGCACAGCATCTATCCCACTTCTGAGCACAAAATGGAGAGAGGCACCCAAGTGCGCGGCGCGGCTGGCGGGGGATCGAGGGCGGGGAAGTACCGGTCTCCGCCCACATCGGACACTTAAAGAGAGTGCAGCCACGTGGGCTTTCCCATTTCTCCGCGCCCGCACCCCCAGAATGACTGACGAAGAGGACGGAGCTGCTTGGGACACCGGCAGCCCACCAGCAACCTGCAGTATGTGACTTGAGAGTTTCCGCCAGGTCCCCCGAGCGGGGGCCTGGCGTTTCTCTTTTTTTTTTTTTTCTTTAAGCTATCTCTCTTCCCCTCAACCTCTGGGCACAGCACAGCATCTATCCCACTTCTGAGCACAAAATGGAGAGACGCACCCAAGTGCGCGGCGCGGCTGGCGGGGGATCGAGGGCGGGGAAGTACCGGTCTCCGCCCACATCGGACACTTAAAGAGAGTGCAGCCACGTGGGCTTTCCCATTTCTCCGCGCCCGCACCCCCAGAATGACTGACGAAGAGGACGGAGCTGCTTGGGACACCGGCAGCCCACCAGCAACCTGCAGTATGTGACTTGAGAGTTTCCGCCAGGTCCCCCGAGCGGGGGCCTGGCGTTTCTCTTTTTTTTTTTTTTCTTTAAGCTATCTCTCTTCCCCTCAACCTCTGGGCACAGCACAGCATCTATCCCACTTCTGAGCACAAAATGGAGAGACGCACCCAAGTGCGCGGCGCGGCTGGCGGGGGATCGAGGGCGGGGAAGTACCGGTCTCCGCCCACATCGGACACTTAAAGAGAGTGCAGCCACGTGGGCTTTCCCATTTCTCCGCGCCCGCACCCCCAGAATGACTGACGAAGAGGACGGAGCTGCTTGGGACACCGGCAGCCCACCAGCAACCTGCAGTATGTGACTTGAGAGTTTCCGCCAGGTCCCCCGAGCGGGGGCCTGGCGTTTCTCTTTTTTTTTTTTTTCTTTAAGCTATCTCTCTTCCCCTCAACCTCTGGGCACAGCACAGCATCTATCCCACTTCTGAGCACAAAATGGAGAGACGCACCCAAGTGCGCGGCGCGGCTGGCGGGGGATCGAGGGCGGGGAAGTACCAGTCTCCGCCCACATCGGACACTTAAAGAGAGTGCAGCCACGTGGGCTTTCCCATTTCTCCGCGCCCGCACCCCCAGAATGACTGACGAAGAGGACGGAGCTGCTTGGGACACCGGCAGCCCACCAGCAACCTGCAGTATGTGACTTGAGAGTTTCCGCCAGGTCCCCCGTGCGGAAATCTCTCTCTCTCTCTCCTTCAACTTTCTCCCTGGACTTTAGACAGAAACCCAAAACCGCGCGGCCGCTGCCGCGGCCGCGCGACTTAATGTCATCTTAGTATCAGCAGTATGTAATGGTTCCTTCTTAATGGGTCGGACTTTTGTGGGTGTTCCTAACAAGAATAGTAAGTATTTTGTTGAAATATTGAAGGCAATCAAAATGGTAGCCATCTCTCTAGACTGAACTAAGCTATATCCCCACGCTGGCTGAGAAGAAATATCCTTCTTTCTCGGGAAGAAACGTGGCGTGGTGTCAAACATAGTGTGATGTCCATTAAGCAAACAGACCTGGTGGCGTGGGAATGGGAAATAAGGGGAAAAATTAGGTACATGGACCAGCGGGACGCTGGTGGTATCTCGAGCCGGAGCCGATATCAGCGCAAGAGCTTTGGTTCCAGAAACTGCTTCCAGACACTCTACTAGACTATCAACTAAGCCAGAGCCCCACGCCGGCTGATGACGGGAAATAACCATCCTCTTCGGTTTTTTTTCCCTTTGTCAGACAGCGTGGCGATTACTAAACAGGCGTGAACTCGGTGGCGCGGGGCAAGGGGGAAAAAGAAAAGTTATGTAACAAACAGCAGGACTTAATATCTCTATATGCTTAGTAATGGAGAATTATCAAATGCCTCATTGGCAATAGGACTGTCTTTTTCTTTTTGGGGGGAAACCCCAGCAACGGTAGTGAGTTGTGTGTTGAAACATGGAATGTAATCGAGATAAGCGCAAATGAAGTGAAACCTATCACGTATAAGGGTGGGGACTAGGGAGGTGGGAGGGGGCGGCAGATAGACTGGGGGGGTTGGGAATGTAAGATGGGCACTGGTGAAGGAAGGGGTATTTGAATATTGTATAACTGACATAATCCTGAGAACTTTGTAACCCTCCACTTGGTGATTCAATAAAAAAAAAAAAAAAAAATTATTGTCAGATTCTATACATTTGTTAGTAGTAAAACACACTTTATGCCTTGACTTAACAATAGCAAAATTAAGTAATATATCTTAATATCTCTTGCCCCCGTGCCTGGCTGTCTTTACCGGAACCCCTCGAAGGAGTGGGTTGAGTCTCCCTCCCCGCCCAGAGTAGAGAGCCCCTGCAGCCAGAAGACCTCCAGAACCCAGCCAAAGCCATGCTCAAGGCCACTCTCCACATGCTTGGACGAGCCTCTCGCATGAAGGAACTGGCAGAGGAACCCAGGTGTGCAGGACCCCGGGCTAAGATCTCCAAGCCTGCTCAGATCGGGACTGGGCCTCTTGCACCCAGATCCCCCATTTTCTAGTAGCTTGGCAACCACACCCACAAACTGCCCCAGCACTATGTAATCCCATCAATGGCCAACAACCAGAGACTATAAAACCAAGCTCCCAGAAGCGACTTCTTATAGCCTAGTTCTTCCTCTCTGAGAACCTGGCAAGCTACCGAGAGTTTCCTTCCTGCACGGGAGAGCTTGGTAAGCTCGCTGTGGCGTATTCATATGCCAAATACAGTAACAATGATGGGTCTCATTCTCCTGACCCTGAAAGAGCTCTAATATGGCTCCACTGTGATGGACAAATAAAGAGAGGCTGCTAAAATCTTAGGGCTAGGACGAATGGAGACGTTACTGGGCCCACTTGATCAAACCGACGATCAACGGGATGATAGTGCTATCATAATGCTACATTGACATTCTAGCATTAGGGAGGTGGGGAAATGAACTTTTATCTGCCTAATATACTGATAAAATGCTATACTGAACAAAATTAAAACTACTGTGGTCCAGAGAGCTTCTAGTACATAAATGTGCATACAAATCTCCAGGAGGAAAATGTAATTATCAGTGTTTACCTACATTGTTTAACCATGAAATCCTTTGATTTACAAAATTAAATCTTAGGACAATTTACCTGGATATGCACTTAAGTCTTCCACTATAGCCAGAGTTTATATTGCCCTAATTCTCAGGTCTCCTACCAAATAACCTTTGTTTTTCTTCTTTCCCCACTGTCTTATTGGTGATAGTGCTTACCTGGTTTCCCTTGTTCAAACCATAATAAATTTGCTAGTCCTTGAAATTTCCAAGTATCTTTTTAGAAAACTCAGCTTGGAGTGTGATACAATTACATTTCTGCCTTGGGAATTTTTCTAACTCCCTTAGGAAAAGTCATCTCTGCTTCTTCTGTAATCCCTCTGCAACTGAAGTGTGCACGATTACTACAATTATATTTTGCTATAATTGTTTATCTGTATTCTTCTTATCCACTGTACTTGGAATAATTCATAGGCAGACACTATGTGACTTATAGGTATATTTTCAATGCCTAACACAGTGCTGTCTATAGCATAGTCTAAATTAAACTCAAAATGTCTAAAGCATTTCGTGTTTAATTCAATTGAGATAATTATGCAAATATCTATCTGCAGAAAAAAAGTCTAGAGGTTTGGCTTGGCTTGATAGTGTTCAATATATTGTAATGGTTGGTTGATTGAGTCATTCATTTTAAGATTATTATTCTGTGAACCTATGTTTGTGCAGGGTACTCTGAAGGCATGCAAAGTTTAATAAAATATAATAAGTTTCAAAATTTTGGACAAATCAGGAAATTAGACATCATCATTTATAGTGTCCTTATCTGGGCATTTATATCCAATTCATCTTCAAGGATCATTCATCTTAAATCATTTCTCAGTTCCAATTGTTTTCCTCACACTACTGTTACTTCCCTAGTCCAAGTAATCAAGTTCTACCCTCTGGACCAATGCAATCATCTCATTTACCCACGGACTCTCTAATTCAAACCAACCTCTTCGTATTGCAGCAGAATGACTGTCAAGAGCCACTTTGAGTATGTCACTCTATTGTTGAAAATTCTTGATTCTCCAAGGCTCTGGGCATACAAAACATCCTAAAAATGCCTGTTATTCCTTGAATTATATGCCCCTTGCAAAAGGTGGATTTTATTTATTTTGGTTTTGGTTTGGGAGGGCAGTGCTTAACTGGGGGCATTCAGTGCTTACTCCGGGCTCTGAGCTCAAACAATCTTGTCCTTGTAACACTGGCCAGCCGCTTGCAAGACAAGCACCACCTTACCTGCTGAACTATTGCTCCATCCCCCTTAGTTTATTTAATTTACTGGAAGACCGTTGAGTCACACCCAGCAGTTCTCAGGGGCTTTTTCTGGCTCATTGCTTAGGCGAGCCTGAGCAATGACCTAAGGTTTACAGTTAGCAGCAACTGCGACATCAAATTCAGGCTGGCCTTTGCAGTGAGACAAATACCCAACAACAACTGTAGTACCATGCAGGCCTATATTGTAGTGGCCAGTATCTGCAGTCACTGGGTTATGAGTATCTGGCAGTAACTATAGGGCTCAGATCAAGTAAATTTTGGTGGCGTTTGGGAGTGTAGAGTCATGGTGTTATTAGGTCAGTGGCACAAATTTTGAGTGGCCCTAAGTTCCAACCAAAGATTACAGGTGCCTCTCGGTGCCTGGGCACCAAGATTGATAGGCCTGGATGGGCCGGACATGCGATCACAAGAGTCCAGCAGCAGCCACTATGCACAAAATTCCAACCTTGTGGTCTGGGGGCAACCTTGGATTCAGGGTTGGCAGAGCCTAATAGTTCACAGAAGAGCAGAGATGGGTGATGACTGGAAGATCTATGGAACAGGGTTAAGAGGACACTGGGCCCTACCACCAGGCGTGTCCTTGGGAGCTAAAATGGAACTAAGCAGTAAGATCCCCATGCTATTCGAAGATTTCAGTTCTACTCTTGGGGCTTCTAGAAGGTAATTTCTATCTATAGAAATGTGGCTTACTTGCAATTTCTCAGATGCAAAGTTATAGGGGTGAATCTGTTCAGCAGGGGTAGGCACTCTTCATAGGGGTTCTTTAGCTTCCAGTTAGCTGAACTATTTGCTAAGGCTAGATGCCATTCTCTTCAGAAATTTCCCCTTCACAATCTGGTACTCTAACCAGAGATCCAGTATAGCATCCATGCCAAAATGCCCTGCCAGGCTCTCCGCCGAGATGTGACCCGGGTGACCACACGTTTGTGCAGCTACGCTGCTGATCTACCACAATCCGGAGGCCAGCTAGACAACTTTTGGTACCAACAGCTTGCAGCACTGTTTCTAGACTGTGAACTAAGCCATAACCCCATGCTGCCCCAGGAAGGGAACTGATGCAATTTCTATCATAAATCTCCCTCATCTTAGTTACTAAAATACTAAAATACAGAGCTCCCAAACCACGTGGCCGCTATTGTGGCCGTGCAACTTCATATCTCTTCATTCTCAGCAATGGAAAACTAATTATCAAATGCTTCCTTGTCAGCAGGGCTGTTTTTGGGAGGGAAACTCCAACAACAATAGTGAGTTTTGTGTTGAAATATGGAAAGTAATCAAGCTAAACAGAAAGTGAAGTGAAATTTATCAGCTACACAGGCGGGGGGTGGGGTGGGAGGTATACTGGGGTTTTTGGTGGTGGAATATGGGCACTGGTGAAGGGATGGGTGTTCGAGCATTGTATAACTGAGACATAAGCCTGAAAGCTTTGTGACTTTTCACATGGTGATTCAATAAAATAAAAAAATATATTTTTAAATGCCCTTCCAAAGGCCCCATCCCCGATTCATACCCAATAGTTGCTTCCTTCTATGCAGTGATGCAAGAACAACATTGTTCCTTTCAACGGTGTGTGTTTAGCATAACCCTTTGCTCCTCAAGGCAAAGTTCTGCACAATCTCTCCTTGATTTCACTTTGATGCTCCACAGTAGAGCTTCCTTCCTAGTGATGGTGTCTCTGTCCCAGTTTATCTGGATGCTCACATCTGTCCCTTGCTGTAAAAATTGCATTTGTTAGGGTATCATATCAGTGTGTAGATTAATTTACTCCTTTGACAAAAATTTCTCTATGATCACAGAAGAATACAAACACAGGTTCTGTGCTATTTTCCCTTCCTCAGCTATCTTAGGGAATGAAAACCCTACTCAGCCCCTCCCTTAGGAGGACTCCCTAACCCCCACCTCCGGTTCAGGTCAGATTCTTAAGTTAATTGGGCTTCAAAAGAACCAAGTTTCTTTATCTCACAGAGAACAATTCCGTTTCCAATAATTTATTTATATTATGGTAAAATTAATAGTTTTCTCCTCTATTTAATCAAAAGCTTCATGAAAGGTGTGTAATTGGGATGAGGTGGTATCTCATTGTGGAATCAGCATCTAGTGGAAGTAATATGTATGTATGACACTGTAAAAAATATAATGTCAAAATAGATAAGTAGCATAAGAAAAATTGGATCAAATGTTGGAATCAAAAGGACATAGATTATATTGATTTAGAGGAGTTAGGAAGAGCTGTATGCTAGTGACAATCAAATTGACTGCATTTTGAAGTCACCTGAAGAAAATTATATGTATATATGTATATATAACTAAACGATCAACAATATATTTAAGATTGTCTTTAATAATTACACATAGAATTACCATATTATCCAATTATACTTTGGAAATATACATAAAAACTTAAAAGCAGTGGCTTGATACATTTGTTCACCAATATTTGGAGTTGCAATTGCTAAATAACTAAAAGATGAAAGTGTCTATCAACAAATGAGTGGACACATTTCATAGAACATTCACCTCTGAAAAGGAAGAAAATGTAAATTCATGCAAAGCCCTGTACATGGTAAGTGATTAAGGCAGATACAAAAGTACAAAACGCGTATGATTCCACTTAAAAGAGATTCCTAGAAGAGGTAGATTAATCTCAGCGGCTGAAAGTAAAATGGTAGTGCCTGGTGCTAGGGAAGGGAAAAGAAGATGGAATAATTGTAAAATGGACATAATATTTCTGTTTGGGCATGATAAACAATTTCTGGAGCTCAACAGAAATGATGTTTGCACATGTAAATAAATATACTTAAGTGAATGACAAACTCTTAAACTATTTAAAATTAATTAAATAGCATATTTTATATTAAGTATATTTTGCTTCCATAATTTAAAAAGTCTCAAGAGAGAGAAAGAATATAAGTGCCTGCCACAGAGGCAGCCAGGAGGCTGAAGGTTAGGGCTGGGAGGGAGGGCAGGAGGGAAAGTGGGGACATTGATGATGAGAAACGTACACTGGTGAAGGGACGGGTGTTGGAACATTATATAACTGAAACCCACTGATGAGCGGCCTTATAACTAAGTGTGTATCTCACTGTGATACTGAGATAGATGTGTGAAGAAGTTCTATTGTGCAGTTTGTGGGCAAATGGGTGATGTCACAAGTCAAAGGGCCCAATTTACAGGGAACACTTAAAATGAAGTTTTACCTGCATGCCTCTCTTTAGGGTCTCCAAGGACTTCTTTCAAACTCTAGCCCTCCTAGGGCATAGTTCCCCTACTTTATCTTTAGTTGTTTCCACTTTTATTGAGGCTTATATTCTCTGCTCACCCCCTTGAATCTTGGAAAGATTGAGTTTTCCTTGATTCAGATTCAAATTAAAATTCCTTTGACTTCAGGTTAAGGCTGCTATCCTACTAAGTGTGTTCAAAGGGGATACTTAAATATCTCTTTTTTCCAGGAAGAGGGTCTTCAGTCTTATTTGTTTCCCTCAACTGGAGAATTTCCCTCATTGTTGTCTGGTGCCTGTATACCGGTTTCTTTCCTTTTCCTTCCCTATTCTATTTCTTCTCAAGCTGCATTGATCATCCATTTCCTTACCCTCTTCATTCTGAATAATTAAATTATCTTCATTACATTTTCAGAATAGAGAAAAAGATTTATTTTACATGACAAATTTCATGGCATGTTGTCATTATAGTCCTATGATGAAAAAGATGCTGAGGCCAAATTTTTGCTAGACAAGAACAAATATTATGACAGATGAATGATATCTGTTATGAGAGGAAATGGGTAAGAGGCATATATGTATAAAATGTTGAATGATTTTTCTCCCATTTTACTGTCACACACCTTGGACAGGTGGGACTAGAACAATGTTTTTTTCCCCTATGTCCTGTTCTAGACTGGGTTTGCCCCTTAATCTACAAAGGTCATTTTGGAATGGCATGCCTATGTTACTTAACAAAAAAAAAAACCCACCTCCTTGGGGCTGGAGCAATAGAAGAGCGGGTAGGGCATTTGCCTTGCACTCGGCCGACCCGAGTTCAATTCCCAGCATTCCATATGGTCCCCTGAGCACCGCCAGGAGTAATTCCTGAGTGCAAAAGCCAGGAGTAACCCCTGTGCAATGCCAGGTGTGACCCAATAGGCAAAAAAAAAAAAAACCTACCTCCAGGAAAGGGGTATTCACAACAGAATGAAGTTCATAGCCGAGGTGCCAATAGAGGCTATCTTACCAAGAAATGCCCTTTTCTTGGCAGATCCTGCAGTCGTAACATGGAACACAGGAAGCTCAGGTGCCAGAGATAGAACAAGGTTGCAGGAATGTTGAACAAAGGATGTTGAGTGCTGAGCAGGATGAGTCCAGGACAGTTTGCCAGAAAAGACATCCAAGTGACTCCGATAAACAAATAACAAAAAAAACTGACAGCTTCAGAGCAAAGTTGTTATGGACTGTTTGTATCCTCCTGAAATTCATATGTTGAAACCCCAATCTTAGTACTGTGGCATTAGAAGATGGGGCTTTGGAGAGAAATTTTGCTCATGAATGAGATTAGTATCCTCACCGAAGGGTTCTAATTAGAACCTGACTCTACTGGCGCCCTGAGTTTGGACTCCTAGCTGCTAGAGCTTTGAGATATCATTATTTGTTGCTGACAATCCGCACAGTTTTGAGAGTTGATTATAGTGGCTGAAATGAATGAAGACAGTCTAAACTGGCCAGGCCCCATAAACTCACATAGTCAGAGACCAGCAGGATTCTGCTAGTCTGAGCACTGTTCACAGAAACCCACAGAATCTCATGGGAGCATCTTCATATGAATTGGCTGGTATCGGGGACCTGTCTGGAAGGACCCTTGGACTTGTTGGACAAATAAAGTCCACCCTGAATAGGGTAGGAAGTTTGGGACGGCAATGCCATAAGAGCACAGAATGAGGGCACAGAGAGGTCTGGGAGACCAGTGCTGGTCTGAGGCCTGGGTTCAAGGACAGGGAGAAGACACTCTTAAATGCAACCCAGAAAGGAGTCATCACGGGTCTTTCCCACTCAGCCTCACGAGGCCTTGTGCCAAGGTCTGGGGAAGGGGGGCTGTGGTGGAGTGAAGATCTTCAAATGAGAGAGAGAGAGGGGTAGAGCGAGAGCGAGAGAGCAAGAGAGAGAGAGAGAGAGAGAGAAAAACAGAATGCAAAGGAAAGTGGCTTTTAAGGAACAAAGGGCACAAAGCAGCCCTGCTCGGTGGCCTTGGCAACGGAAACAGGCAGGCATGGGAGATATTTGCTCCCACTTTGTGCAAGGCCAGTCGGAGAGGAAAGGATCCAGAGGGCAGGTATGAATTTCCTCGGTTTGCAATGTGCAAAGGAAGCTGCCGAGGTGCAGGAAAGACCCACTCACAGAGAGGACCCAGGGGGGTCCTGGAAAAGATGGATCCCAGGCTGGGGTCACTGTGGTGAAGAGGAAGAAGAGGGTGGCTCAAGGCTACTCCCAACTCTGCAGACATCCCGGGCGTTCCACTGCTGCATCAAACAGGGTCATGGCTTCCAGACCCTCCGAAGGGACTGCTGAACCACAGGGCTGGTTGTGTGGTGTTGTCGCCTCACAAGCGGGGGGGCTTCACTCGGGGAGTTTCACACAATGCACTCATAGGTTAGCTGTTCTCTGGTTGGGCCACATTTGTGGGTGCAGGTCTGCAGAGCTGTCAGGGTTAGCCGAAAACCTCTCAACTCTATAGCAGAAGTAGCATTGTAGCACTGTCATCCCGTTGTTCATCGATTTGCTCGAACGGGCACCAGTAACGTCTCCATTGTGAGACTTGTTGTTACTGTTTTTGGCATATCAAATACGCCATGGGTAGCTTGCCAGGCTCTGCTGTGCGGGCAGGATACTCTTAGTAGCTTGTCGGGCTCTCCGAGAGGGACGGAGTAATCGAACCCAGGTCAGCTGCATGCAAGGCAAATGCCCTGCCTGCTGTGCTAATGCTCCACAATAGCAGAAGTAAAGCAGAAAATCTCTGACCTGTCTGTTTTGTGTTTGCTATTCGTTGCCTTCTGGGTCCTATCCAGTCCTATCGAGACCCCAGATACAGTTTTCACAGTCACACTAAGAGGTGCAGGATGATTTTGCAGACTGCAGGAATCACACAGATCTGTGAAAGACTTGAAAAGAATTTAACCAGGCCAGTGACGTCAGTAAGATAGGGAGCATGGGGTTCCCAGACACACTCATAAAAAAACAAGTAAACAACAGCACATAGACCAAAGTTGTTTCCTGGGAACTGTTGAAACTAGGAGCAGTCAACTTTGACAAAATGAACTCCCAGGCTAAAAAGGAACCATACTCAACATGGTATGAATTTTCACAGTGTTTTTGATTGCCTTTGCTCCATTTCTATCCGATGTGCTGAAATCAAGGGGAGACTGCACAATTTCCACTCCCTCCCTCAACAGAAGAAAGCAAATAGAACTTGTTTGCATTGTTCAGTACTGTCTGGGGCAAGAGGGCGGGGGTGCAGGTGCTACCAGAGAAACAAGTTTCTGTCTCTTCTGACTTCAAGCTCTGCTGAGTGAATAGTGTCCATATAAAACTCAGATGGGGGGCAGTGGGAAGTGCTGGGGAGAGCTATAGAATATAAAAACCCACAGGGTCAGGGGCAAGAGATTAAACATAGAGAAGAACGTTGACCCTGAGACTAGGCAGAGGAGAAACACTGAAGGAAATTTGATGTCTTAAAGTCATTACATATATAGGAACATTGAAAGGAGGAGAATCCCACAGGCCCAGGGAAGTAGCAGCAGCAACTGCTATAGGGTAGAAACACACTCCATGAGGCAGAATTGAAGAGAGTTCAGGTGGGGACCCTCATGTGAATGGTGAATGGGTTTTTGACAAGGGTTCCAAAACAATGCAATGGGGAAAGAATTGTCATTTGGGTCAAACAGCATAAGGGTTAAGGCACTTGTGTTACACACAGATGACCCAGTTTGATTCCCAGTACCACGTATAGTCCCTTGAGCACTGCTGTGAGTTATCCCTGAGCATAGAACTAAGACTAAGCTCTGAGCACTGCTGGGTATTACACAACCTGTCCCCGCAACAAAAACCAATTGTCATTTTAAAAAGTGGTGTCTTAACAACTGGACAGCCACATACAAAAGAACAAGATGGGATGTCTACCTTATCCTAGATACTAAAAAGCATCACTCAAAATCTCTTAGAGTATGCATTAGACATAAACCTTCTTAATTTTGGATTAGTCAGTGATTTCTGCTCTTTTATAAGTAGTGGTTTCTTAGCACAAAAGCACAAGCAACAAAATACAATAATCTGAGCTATATAAAATTTCAAAACCTATAAGCTTCAGAGGACACTATTAGAATAATTGAAGTCTTAAGGCTGGAGAGATAATACATTAGGTAGGACACTTGCCTTGCATGTGCTTGACCCAGGTTTACACTGCATATGGTCCCCTAGCCCTGCCAAGAGTGATCCCTGAGCACAGGACCAGGAGTAAGATACGAGCTATGTTGGGTATGACCTAAAAAAAAAGAGAGAGAAGGAGGTCGAAAAGAGGAGGAGAGGTGAGGAGGGGAAAGGAAAAAGGAAGGAAGGGAGGAAGGAAGGAAGGAAGGAAGGAAGGAAGGAAGGAAGGAAGGAAGGAAGGAAGGAAGGAAGGAAGGAAGGAAGGAAGGAAGGAAGGAAGGAAGGAAGGAAGGAAGGAAGGAAAGGAGAGAGGGAGGGAGGGGGAGAGTGGGAGGGAGGGAGGGAGAAGGGAGGGAGAGAGGGGGAGAGAGGAAAGACTGAAATCTGAAGCCATGTGAATGAGTCCCTCAGTTCTGTGGGGTCTCTTTCAGGTAGCAGGAGGTATACATATTAGTATTAAGCTTCCTGTTGGTTTTCACTCTTAAAAAAAAATCTGAGGCCAGAGAGATAGGGTAAGATGCTTGTCATGCATACCAACCTACATTAGTTCCCTGGCGCAACATACGGTCCTCCAAGCCTGCCAGGAGTGATCTCTGAGCAGAGACAGATGTAATCCCTGAGCATCACCAAGTGTCGCCCAAAACACAAACAGCGGGTCCAGCGAGACAGTATAGTGGGAAGGACACTTGCCTGGTATATGCAGCTAACCCAGATTTAACACCCAGCATCACCTCTGCTGCACACTGCCAGGAGTGATCCCTAAGCACAGAGTCAGGAATGAGTCCTGAACACTTCTGTGTGTGGCTCAAAATCAGGGAAGAAAAAAGAGAAAGAGAACCCATAGAATTGGGGAGAGAGAAGCTGCAGAGATGTCCCCAGATGTTGCGTCAAGCTGAACTTCATTTCCAGGCCCTGGAGGAGGGCTGGTGAGTCCAGCCTCAGCCTCAATAGAGCCCAGGGAGCCAGAAACCTCCAGAACCCAACCACCATCATGCTCACAACCGATCTCCACACGCTCCCATGAGTCCCTCGCGGATGAGAATGAATCTGCTGAAAAATCCAAGTACATGGTTGCTGTGACCAAAATGTCCAGGCTCTTGCGGAGTTGGGAATGGGCGACCTCCCCCATTTCCTTGTTTTTCCCGGAGCCTGGCGGCCACGCCCACAGACTGCCTCCCCACCATATAAACTCACTCATGGCCATGGTCCAGAGGCTCACAAATAAATCTTGGAAGAGAGCCACAAGCTGCAGAGATGCTTCAGAATCCTAAGTCATTTCCAGTTAAATCACCCTATTTAACATTTTAGAATCCCTAAAGCACACGGCCACTTTTGCATCTGTGCGAAATTTTATACTCTACTCCACTGATATAACCAAGAGTAGCACAACACATTTCATAGGTTAAGGTAGAAGGCAATAGATCTCCATCCAAAAATAAATAAATATTAGCACACAAAGGCTCAACATGTAACAACATGTTAATTATCTCTTATACAAGGACTTAATGGTTCTGTGGTGAGAAACAACAATCTTCACACATTTTTCTTCTAAGAAAATTTTTTGGATCATCTTTAAAGCATTATTCATAACAAGTCATACAAAATAAATTATTTAGGACCTGCTTTGGGGGCAGGCTTGAATGGTGGTGAGAAAATTCAAAATAATGGTGGTGGGAAGGTGTTATAGTGGTGGGATTGGTGTTGGAATACTAAATGTGATAAATTATAATGAATGACATTATTTAAATAAAATTAAATTTTAAAAAAAGAATTGGGGAAATCATTTAAAAATGACATGACAAGGAACTTGTATCTAGACTAAAGAAATCTTAAAACTCAAAATTAAGGTAGATCAGAGAGATAGTATCGAGATCAAGTTACAATTTTGCATGTGGCAGATTTGGGTTAAGATCCCTAGACACAACATGTCTCAGCACTATGAAATGCAGCCCTGGAGGCCATCTTCTCCCTCTTGTCCTCTACTTTGGGTCTCAGACCCTTCCTTGTTACTTACCTGTAGAGCTGGCCAAAATTTGCAAGAGGGACCCTTCAACCTGCTGAGAACTCTTGAGAGTCCACCCCCCCTGCCAAAATTAATTTTCAAAACAGTACAATCTAATATGTATATTTTGGTTCTGCCTACCTTATTTTAATTTTTTTCCCTTATTTGGGGGGTCACACCTGGCAATGCACAGGAGTTACTCCTGGTTCTACACTCAGGGATTACTTCTAGTGTTGCTCAGGGGACCATATGGAATGCTGGAAATCGAACCTGGGTCGACCATATGCAAGGCCTTACCTTACCCACTATGCTATTGCTCCAGCCCCTTAATTTTCTTTTTGCTCAGTTTTTTCTAAAATTTCAACTATGACTTATGTTGCTTTTGCCATTCAAAACAGCACTTTAAGGGGTTGGAGCAATAGCACAGCGGGTAGGGCATTTGCCTTGCACGTGGCCAACCCAGGTTTGATTCCCAGCATCCCATCTGGTCCCCTGAGCACTGCCAGGAGTAATTCCTGAGTGCACAGCCAGGAGTAACCCCTGTGCATTGCTGGGTGTGACCCAAAAAGAAAAAAAAAAAAACAAAAAAAACCCCAGCACTTTGAAAACAGGTTTACACATCATTTCTTTCCATTAACCAATATAAAATCTATAATTCCTAGTTTTTAACTCTCTTGAAATCAGCATAGCTGTAGAACTTGGCCAGTTATTACCAAGTGTAGTACAGAAACATAGTTTTTCTCATCTGGGGAAATTAAATATAAAAAAGCAAATAATAATTGCAAATTCAGATATTGAATTGGCTGCGTTTTGTCTAGACGAACACAGACTGTTTCCTCGAGGTCTGTGTAGGCCTTCTGTCTTCCATTTTTTTCTTCCTTAGCTCTTTGAGTACCAAGCACATGTAACATCACACAGGCACATTCTGGAGTGGCCCGGTGGGGTGACCTGGGTGGCAGTACCAGAGGGATGCGAGGCGTGCCCGGAAGCAGGACCAAGGCCGCACCTGGGCTCTTTCCATCCAGAACACAGCCCTTGCGGGCCTCCTCAGAAACAAGGCTCCCCTAGCAGGCAGACGGCGCCGGCGTGAGATGGCAGGTTCAGCCCTGCCCGTTCACATCTTCCCGTCAGACAGCCTCTGTCTGTCAAGTTCCTTGAACTTTGAGTCACTGGCAGAGGCACCGAGCAAAGAGCTCCTCCGGGTCCCCGCCAAGTCCTGAGCAGAACTGGTTCCCACCCCCCAAGACCGGGCAAGAACTCAATGGCGAGGAACCTGCCAACTTTCTGTCGTTTGGAGGGTTTCCAAACTCTGGTGTACATGGACTCAGGGAACCAAAGTCCAAGAGGCTTGGAGAGAGGCAGAGAGGCCTTACCCCCCAATATCCTCTTTCAAAATACTGCAAGTCTGTCAGAAATGTGAGGAACTGTGATTTTATTTTTTCATTTGTCCAATCAGCAAAAACAGGTAGAGAAAAGCGATTTAGTGTCAAGTTGTTTTTCCTTCCCTCTCCCTTACATTATTGTGTTGGAATAAATAATTTCAAACATTTTTCTCCTCCCTGGAACACTTAGGAATGAAATGTAATAAAAGGACTGTTTTGGTTTGGTTTAGTCCGTTTTAGTGTTGTACTTTGGAATTTGTTGAGAGACTAAAGAGTAGGAAGCTGAGAGCAGCTATTTGAATGTCCTTTTGAAGTGTGAGATTGAGCAGGAGGACTGGTCAATGGTTGGAAGCTTGCCACAAGTTGGGGGAGGGGGTGGGCAAAAGGCGTTAGGATAGAGAGGGGATCAGTATGACAATGATAATTGGAAATGGTCACTCTGGACAAGAACTGAGTGTTGAAAGTCGGTAAAGGGATATACATGATAATCTTTCATTTTCTATATTGCAAACCATAATGCTCAAAAGGGGGAAGGGAAAGAAACAGAGAGAGAAAAAAAGTGCAATAGTGAAGGGATGGGTATTAGTACATTGACTGAAACCCAATCATGAACAATTTTGTAACTGTGCATTTCACTGTGATTCAATTAAAATAAATTAATTTGTTTTTTTAAATGAGTATAGAAGCAAACTACCAAAATTGGGACTTAAAAGATGGAAACATTTTATTTAAAAAAATGAATAAAATTTTTTTATTAAGCTAAACACAGGTCTTAAACATCTAGAGAAGGAACAACAAGTAAACCCCAAAACTAGAAGGAAAGAAATAAATAGCAAAAACTATAGCAGAATTTAATGACACGGATTCAAGAAAGTAATCCAGAAAGACAATGAAACCAGGAGATGTTTCTTTAAAAGAATTAAACAAAATAGACAAAACTTTTGGCTAGACTCATGAGGGGGAATACACAAAAATGCTCAAATAAGTAGGATCAGATATGAAAGGCAAGAAATTACAACAAACCCTTCAGGAATTCAAGCATGAGAGATTACTATGAACAACTTTATTCTATTAAGTTGGAAAATCTAGGGGGAAAAAATGGACAGATTCATATAATCACGCAGCATCCCAAGACTGAGCAGAAAAGAAGTGGAAAATGTGAACAGGATAATCACAAGCAAGGAACCAAGAACAAAAATCTTGATCCAGAAGGGTTCACTTCTATGCGTTCTATCAAACTTCATAGAAGACTTCTACTTCCTTAAGTTCTTCAAAAAAATATTCAAAAAACAGGAATCCTTAACATTTTTTGGAGCCAACAATACACTAATATTCAAAGCAGAGATACTACAAAAAAAAAAGAAAATTCCAGAACAATTATCCTGATAAACTCTGATGCAAAAGTCTTCAGCCAAATCTTAGTGAATAGAATTCAGCAGCATCTCAAAAAGATCGTTCCCATGATCAGGTGGTATTTATACCAGGGATGCAAGTATGGTTCGACATATGCAAATCAATTAACATAATACATAACATCAATAAAAGGAAAAATTAAAAAATTATATAAATTATGTAAAGAAAGCTCTAGATGAGATCTGACACCCATTTACAATTAAACACCTTCAACAAAATAGAATTCTGAGAAACCTTCTTCAAAATAGTAATGGCTGCTGAAGGAGCACGAGGCTGGGAGGAACCACGGGCACCTGACAAGGGAAGGGATGGCGACCCCAGAGAAGGATGCACAAAAGAGCTGCGTGTGTGAGTGGGAATCTGAAGGAAACCACACAACCAAGGTTCCTTCAACTCTGCTATGATCATTTCTGTTCAGTTTCTAACCAGAAACACTGAAACACTGCTCATACCTTAATGTTTTGTGGGATCCAGGCCTTTTTGAGCACCCCTCCCCACCACCATGGACTCTTCACTTTCTAAAGACTCAAGACTGATAAAATTCCCTAAATATTGCCTGGGTAAACAGGGGGATGTTCTTGGTCCCCATGGCAATCACAGAATTAAAGGTGGGAAATATGCCGGCACTTAGGATGGATAGTGATGAATCCCAACAGAGAGATATGGATTGCATCTAGTAAAAAGTTTTCTGCACACACACACACACACACACACACACACACAAACACACACACACAGAGTAATGGCTATCTATAAAAAAAAAAAACCTACAGCCAGTACCATTCTCAACAGTAAAAAAACTAAAAGCATTTCTCTAAGATTAAGACCAAGGACCTATTGTCACCACTTTTACTCAATACAGTATTAGAAGTCCTAAAAAACAGTAATCAGGAAAAAAAAGGAAAAAAAAGGATCCAATTTGGAAAAGAAAACTCCAAACTATTGCATTTTCAGACAACAAATAATATACTTAGAGTACACCAAAGAATCTACTAAAAAATTCATTGAAACAATTAATTAATGCAGAAAATTAGTTGGCTACAAAATCAATCCATGAAACTCATTATCATTCTTATATTTAAATAATGAACTAGGAGGAAAAATATCAGAGTCTACCCCATTCAAAATCATGTTCAACACAGGGTACCTAGAAGTCAGCTTAAATGGTATGAGATCTATACCATGAAAAGCATGTCACTTTTGAAAGAAATAGAAGAATGCCTTAGGAAAAAGAAAAATATTCCATTCCACTAATTGAAAGAATCAATATTGTTGAAATGATACATCCTACCTAAATTATTCTGTAGGCTCCATACAATACCGATCCAAATCCTGGCTGCATTCTTCCAAAACTTAGAACTGTCAATAATAAAGTTTGTATAGAATCATAAAAAAGAGCCAAAGCCATACAAGAAATTATAAGATATTTCATTACACTCAGACTATGTTAAAAACTATAATAATAAAAACAGTATGGTACTGTTTTTCAGACTTTCCTGCCAATGGGTTAGAATCAAGTACCCAAAAACAAACCCACAGATCAATGGCAAACTAATTTTTGACAAAGTAGCTCAGTACATAAAATGGAAGAAAAATAACCGTTTCAATAAATGGTCTTGGGGAAACTAGATAATCACACGTTTAAAAAAGAACAAAAGCTGTCGGGGCTGGAGTGATAGCACAGCGGGTAGGGCATTTGCCTTGCACACGGCCAACCCGGGTTCGAATCCCAGCATCCCATATGGTCCCCTGAGCACCGCCAGGAGTAATTCCTGAGTGCAGAGCCAGGAGTAACCCCTGTGCATCGCCAGGTGTGACCCAAAAACCAAAAAAAAAAGTAATAATAAAATAAAAAAATAAAAAAGAACAAAAGCTGTATCTCACCTTACATAAAAGTCAATTTAAAGTTTATTAAAGATCTTGAGATCAGACTGGAATTCAAAAGTTACACTAAGCAAATAGAGGCAGAACACTACAAAATTTGAATTTCAAGGGTGTTTTCAATGATATTTTGCCATGGGCAAAAATAACAGGAACAAAAATTATAAAACAGGACTACATCAAATAAAATAGTTTCTTCATCACAAAAGAAACTCAGGCTAAAAAAATTAATAACTGAGTAGAAGAGAATATGGACACTCAATACAAGTAAAGTTTTAATATCCAATATATTGGATATTTATCCAACAATATCACAAAGATCACAAAGATAAATAATAATTTTTTTTTTGCTTTTTTGATCACACCCGGCAATGCACAGGGGTTACTCCTGGCTCTGCACTCAGGAATTACTCTTGGTGGTGCTCAGGGGACCATATGGGATGCTGGGAATTGAACCTGGTTTGGCCGAGTGCAATGCAAATGCCCCACCTGTTGTGCTATCGCTCCAGCCCCAATAATAAAATTTTAGTCTATTAAAAACAGAAGAGGATAAGTGAAATGAGTCAGAAAGAGAGAGATATACATACAAAGATATCTGTGGAATATAAAATAACAGAATAGGAGACTAACACCCAAGAATAGTAGAAATAAGGACCAGGAGGTTTGCTCCATGGCTTGGAAGCTGACCTCACATGCTGGGGGAAAAGGCAGCTCATATAGAGAAGGGAACACCAAGTAAAATGTGGTTGGAGAACCCGCTCAGGAATGGAGATGTACGCTGTCAGTAGAGTATAGATTGAACACGATGGCCACTCAATACCTCTATTGCAAACCACAACACCCAAAAGGAGAGAGAGAACAAAAGGGAATGCCCTGCCACAGAGGCGGGGTGGGGTGGGGGGATGGAATTTGGGGGTGGGAGGGATACTGGGTTCATCGGTGGTGGAGAATGGGCACTGGTGGAGGGATGGATTCTTGAACATTGTATGACAGAAACACAAGCACGAAAATGTGTAAATCTGTAACTGTACCCTCACGGTGATTCACTAATAATAAATAAATAAATAAATAAATAAAATAATGGAAGAGGAAATGAACAGTTACTTCTCTGAAGAAGATAGATTGGCTGATAGGTAAATGGGAAAAGTGCTCACCACCACTTATTAAGGAAATCCAAATCAAAACCACAATGATATATCATCTCATACCTGTAAAGATGGCACATTTCAATAGAAGGAAAACTGGAAGCAATCTCTGTTCACTGTAACCCATCCATTACTGTTAGGACTGTTATCTGGTTCAACCTCTATGGAAAACAGTATGGAGATTTTTCAAGAATGTATGACTAGAGTAACCATATAGCCAGCAATTCCACTTCTTGGAATTCCCAAACACAAAAAACATTCATACTGAAGGAAAAATACACAACATTATTGATTGCACCATTTAGTTCAATAAGCGAGGCTATAGAATAAATCCAAGTGACATATGAGTTAATAATAAAGATGTGGTATATAAACATATTGGAATACTATGCAGTTGCAAGTAACGATGAAATAATGTAATTTGGATTAAACTGGGGAAAATCATGTTAGGTAAAGTCAGAAGAAGTAGACAAATACCAAATGATCTCACTTTATCTGCAATATATAAAATATATTGGATAAGGGAATATATACAGGGTACATATACAGAATATATACAGGACAAGGGAATGCAAGGTATCAAGAGGGGGAGACCTAGATTAACCTGAACCTTGTGTTACAGAAATGAGGAGGACAGGAAACAAAAAGGTGGGGAGTAAGAAGTGGTAGATGGGAGG
Source organism: Sorex araneus (assembly GCF_027595985.1). Taxonomy (NCBI): domain Eukaryota; kingdom Metazoa; phylum Chordata; class Mammalia; order Eulipotyphla; family Soricidae; genus Sorex; species Sorex araneus. The sequence goes on from NC_073303.1 coordinate 68,328,023, forward strand.
AACCAGGGTAGGGTCTAGGAGCCCTAGCACATCAGTGTTGTAGAGGTGACGTATATGCATAGATCTAAACCGCAGAGCCAGCACTGCATGCTGAAGACCCAAACTATAAACTTAAAAATGTTCCTGCCAAGGAAGTAGGCTGGGTGGTGGGAGGAAAGCCAGGAACACTGTCTCACTGGTGCAGGGAGTAGTGTTGAAACATTGTCTGGGTGAAACTCTATTAGGAAAAACTGTAAGTCACTCAACCTTAATTTTTTAAAAAATTATTATTTTGGAAAAATGTGACAACCTAGAGGAATATGGGAGCATGAGAGATTTTTACAAGTCAGTTTTAAGACATTTTACCTCCCATGCAAACAATATTTGCTTGCTGTTGGGAAATTCTAATGAGCTTTCTAATATGCAGGGCCTGGTAGAGAGTCCAGTGGGGCCTGTTAGTCATTTCTGGCTCTACCTCTGGTTTCTAAGGAGTCCACTATAGCAACTCCTTTGATCACACAATTGGATGAGGCAAGAGCTAGAAATAATCTTAGAAGAGTGATGATTTCACCAGAACAGGGACTCTGATGACCTCATTGTAACATTTTGAAAGATTGAAAGCTGTAATTAGAAGTTTTTTCCTGAGATTTATTTTCTTTGATTAGAAAACATCTATTTTTGAAAACCAGAAATGAAAAGTTGGGTACTTCAACTTTTGTAGTATCCTTTGTACTCTAATCATTATAAATGAATTAAATGATTTTTTTTCTTTTTCCAGTCACATCTCATGAAGCTCAGTTGTTATTCCTGGGTCTGCACTCAAGAATTACTCTTTGTGGTGCCAATGGGATGCCCGGGATTGAATACAGGTCAAGGAAAACTCCCTACCTGCTGTAATATCACCCAGCCCTGAATAATGAAATTCTTACCTTGCTTATAAGGAAAACTGAAATTTCCCTGTGAAGGGAAAGAGGAAGTACTCAAATTGAATGAATGCCACAGGAAGGTAAATTTTTTTTTTCTAAGTCACTGAGTTTGGAAATTCTTGATGAAGTCTCTTAGCTTTCAAACTTCCCAGGATAGTCCCTCTTTCCTCAACTATGGATGGATTATCAATTCGTGGTTTGGGTTTTTTGTTTGTTTGTTTGTGTAGAGGGAGGTCATTTTCTCTGAAAATAACAATAAAATTCGCAGAGATAAAATTCCGTGGGATACAACCATAGAGAAGAGCAGTGCTGATGTGAAAAAGAGCAAACTGAGCATTCCCATCCAAATCACACGACTTTCCAGTGACTCATAGGAAAGTTTTGTTTCTTAGGGCTACTGGCTCCTCGTCAATCTTTATTTTAGTCAACAATCTTTTCACAATTTCTTTCTTAGACAAAGGTACGATTGATTCTAGATGGTATTTCTTCATACCTTTATTTGGGAAAGCCAAATGGAAGCTGATTTCCTGTGGTCTCGTCTTTATATTTAAAGGAGACTGCTACAGCTGCCAACTGGCAAATTTAAATAAATTTAATCACCTCCAGAGCTTCTAGTTAAGCTTCCTCAAAGCCTCTTTTCCTCACACCCCAGGTTTTTAACATGGAAACCCAAAGTCTCCATCCAACAGAACCCTAAGGTTTTTCTCTCCCACTGCCCTCCAATCCTCGTCCCTTTTCTTCCTTATGTAAATTATTATTGCCACTGTGAGAACTTGCTCTCATTCCATCAACCTTTCCATTTCTCTAGTCAAGTCTTTTCCATCCTCCCAGTTTTGCCTCCTCTACTGTCCAGGAAGCCGATTAAACATATTGAGTAGATAGAAAAGAGGCAGCAGAAGTTTGTGAATAAGATGAATAAGTATCTGGGAAAGAAGCTGGTAACCTAACAGAGAGCCACAAACAAGTCTACCCACTGTACTGACAGAACAACAGCACAGCGGGAGAACCCAAAAGATAAATCATGGTCCCAGATTCTGTAGAACCTTCCACGAGGCCTCCAACTCAGCTACAAATGCTACAACTCAGCATTACCTTCCAGGCTCCTGGCCTTCCTAAAACAGTATTCCTGGGTAAAAAATGAGTCCATGTGAATGTTAAAGTAAAACAAACATGCAATGATTCTAACCAAGAACCCAGCATAAATATAAATTATTGAAACCATAGTGAGTATCACGGGGCTAGATGAAGATTTCAAGAGGTAGCCCCTTTTCCGCACAAAATATTGCAGGCACGTGTCTATTTTGTGCAGAGCCACAGAAAACGCTGGTCCACACTGTGGGAGAAGCGCCAGCAAGCACCCAAAGTACAGCAGAATTCCCTGTAAATAAGGACCAGAACAGATCACCTCGCCTCTGCTTGAACACAGCCAGGCTCTCTGACCTCATTTCTAAATTTGGGTGAAGCAAGAAATCAGGCTCTGGTGCAAGGCAGTGAATTTTACAAGGAAATGAAGCCAATGGGTGTGGGATGGGAGATTAAGCTGCATTTTCCAAAAGAGAAAAGATTTTTAAAAAATAAATTTCCTTCAGTGTAACGTTAATCAGGCTGGAGCGATGGCACAGAAGGTAGGGCGTTTGCCTTGCACGCAGCCAACCCAGGTTGGATTCCTCCATCCCTCTCGGAGAGCCCGGCAAGCTACCATCCCGCCAGCCTGGCAGAACCTGGCAGGCTATCTGGGGCGTATTCGATATGCCAAAAACAGTAACAAGTTTCACAATGGAGACGTTACTGGTGCCCACCTGAGCAAATCTATGAACAATGGGACAACAGTGCTACAGTGCTAAATTTCCTTCTACAGAAAAATTCCTGCCAGTGACTTGATCCCTGGCCCTGTTCCCGCGGGTCAGTGGAACTGGCACTCTGTGTGTATCTGCTGTTAATTGGTTTCCCTGATGGTTTTGGCTAGCACACATTTCCACATCACTATGTCCTATGACACTGATTTTCAGGGACACCAGCGAGCCTAGGGAGAAAAGTCAGTCATGGAAAATCTTGGGGGTGTTCTTGGTTATAGAGGTGTCATACCCAACAGTGGAGGGTGGAGGGGCAGGATCATCTCAGAGTTGTGGCTCAACAGTGCAGGTCTGACCATGGCTACACCTGCCCGTGCTTGAGGGAGAGCCGGCTCCCACGGATGGAGCTCAGGGGGCTGTGTACGCCAGGCATGCGCACAGCCACCTGAGCCATCATCCTTGCTCCCGGGGCTCTGTTTTCTATAGAAAATGAAGTCACTCTGAGGTACACGCTAGATTCCCTGCAGAGATGCTGCTGTGATTTTTTAACTGCTTAGGGGCTCCATTGTTGTTGACTAGAAATAGAAATCATCTAATACGATACCCCAGGTTTTGCAGTCTCTGCAAAGTGAGGAGGGAGGGGCAGACACATCCAGCAAAGGCCTCTCGAGGTTTGGCATTTGTGAGTGCACATTTATATACTCAAAGTCCTGCCCTCGCCAATAAAAAGAATATCAGAAGATGGTCATGAATTCACTTGTAACAGAAAGACAGGTGAGCCCGAAAATGCATTTTAGGTCGAGACTGTGATTGCTGAGGTAAAAAAAAACCCTCTAAAGGGCTTTGGAGGGATCTAATTTGAAAGAAACAAATGGATTACGTTTTCCGAATTTAGCAGTCAGTTAACTGTGACTCATCCTCCTCTCTCAGCTCATGTGACTAGGATAGTAAATACCATATTGACAAGAAAATCTAGCCCTCACGTGGGCAGATGCCAGCCTTCCCCAGACTGAAGCCACAGGGAGAAGGCGCTTGCTTCCTGTTTTCTGTGCCTTACCAAATTGCAGAGACTGTGCCAGTGTTTATTCTAGTGTCCTACGTGAAAGAGGGTTGATTGCTAATTTCTAACTTATGAACTGCAAACACTGTGGTGAATACGCCCTCCTGTCTTCTACTTCCTGCTTTTAGGCAGGCCTGATTCTAACTGAATGGAGATAAACAGGTGCTAGCAGACAAATCGGTGTCTGCTCTGATTCCTGAGGTGATTTGCCCACTCTCAGGAAAATCTCCTCTCTATGAAGGTTCCTTGCTGCAGAAACAACTATGAGAACGGTGAGTGCAGGTTTCTAGCCCAGCTCTGCCTCATTCTCTGTGTGACTTTGGGAAAGTCACAGACGATCTCAGTAGCCAGGTGAAGATAAAAATACAATATCATACAATTGCTGAAAAGAACGCCAATACTTTTGAAGCACTTTCAAATATTTTCTGTTGGGTAAATATTGAGGAGAAGATCATCATCCTAGCCTCATCATAACACTCACGGCAAGTAGGGTCACAATTCAATTCTATCTCATCCAGACAGGAAATGAAATACAAAGACAGAGAAAAACCACCCTGTTCTGCATATGGTAGCCAGCAGGGATTTTTGTTCACCCAAGAAGAAAAAGCTGTATCCTTATTTTCTGCACTTTGAATCTAAGGATGAGAGTTGCCGTAGCTGTTGAATGACAATTGATAATGATCCTAAAGCACTAAGAAAGAGTCTTGTGTTTAGACCAAATACAGAAGCAACAAGGGCAGTTCGTTCATTTAAAAAAAATTATTAGAGAATCACTGTGATGTACAGTTACAAAATTAAGAACTTTTGTGTTTGCATTTCACTCATACAGTAATCGTTTACCCATCCCTCCACCAGTGCCCATTCACCTCCACCAATGATCCCAGTATCCCTCTCACCACCCCCACCCCATCCCCCACCACCCTACACTGCCTCTGCGGCAGGGCATTCCCTTTTGTTCTCTCCCCTTTTGGGTGTTGTAGTTTGCAATAGAGATATTGAGTGGCCTTCATGTTTGGTCTATAGTCTACTTTTAGTTCTCATCTTCCAACCCAAATAGGTCCTCCCAACATCTTCTACTTGGTGTTCCCTTCTCTATCTGAGCTGCCTTTCCCCCCAGCATGTGTGGAAAAAATCAGAGTGCCCAAGAACAGATGACTGGTTAAAGAAACTTTGGTACACCTACACAATGGAATACTATGCAGCTGTTAGAAAAGATGAAGTCATGAAATTTGCATAAAAGTGGATCAGCATGGAAAGTATCATGCTAAGTGAAATGAGCAGAAAGAGAGAGACAGACATAGAAAGATTGCACTCATCTGTGGAATATAAAATAACAGTGGGAGACTAACACCCAAGAGTTGTAGAGATAAGGATCAGGAGGTCTGCCCCACAGCTTGGAAAGGGCAGTTCATTCTTGGGTCCTGGGTTCCACCTACTTGCCTCGCAGAGCCAAGGTAGAGACCGAGGAACAGCAATCGCATGAAAGCACAGGCAGGAGCAGTTGACATCCCTCTCCTGGCTTCGCCTTTTTCCTTCTCTCCACCCCAACCCAGAAAAATCCCAGGTAGATCTCCTCTAGATTGTTCAAGAAGTTGGTTCCTAGCTAGTAACAATTTTGAAGAAACTCACTTTTGAAATTTTCTGGAATCTTCTAGTAAAGGGCTGGAGCAATAACACAGCAGGTAGGGCGTTTGCCTTGCATGCGGCAGACCTGGGTTTGAATCCTCTGTCCCTCTCGGAGAGCCCAGCAAGCTACCAAGAGTATCCTGCCCACACAGCAGAGCCTGGAAAGCTACTCGATATCCATAGAAACAGTAACAACAATGGAAACGTTACTGGTGCCTGCTCGAGCAAATTGATGAACAACAGGATGATAGTGATACAGTGCTTCTAATAAAATGCAAATACCAATGGGAATGTCCAAATCAGTCATAAAAGGAAATTTTAGGAAAGCTGATATAATGCCTTTATTTTCCAAATTCAAAAATGTGATATCCAAAAAGATTAGGCAACTTGTTCAAAGCTACTTACTGAGATTATGGCAGAAATGGGTGAAGATAATCATTTTTCTTTGTTTTTCTTTATCGTGTGTGTGTGTTAACAAAGATTGAACCCAGGATCTCACACCCACAACACAAGTACTCTTATGTCCAACCACTAAGTCACATCCACAACTCCTTAAAATTTTTATAGTGGCCAATTAGCAGAGTGTAGGGGTCTAGGAAAGCTTCCAATGGTGTGGGCATAGTGGTCAATACTTGGAACTCAATGGAAGCTTCCACATGTTAGTTTTGTGCTCTACCTCCTGAGTTATCTCCCTTGCATCAAATCTTAGGATATTTTTATGCTTAGCAAAATGTTCCTCTTGCCACTTTTCATATCCATCATAAATTGTAAATATTCTTGAAAAAAGGGAGCATGAATTGGTTTAAAAACATTTTCAAACTCAGCAAAACATCTGTTCTTCCATCTATCAACTACTGCTCATGTGAGCCTTTACTTCAAAAACATTCTGTAATTTAAAATACATGGTTTCAAAGTGTTAACCTAGAGAACTGGGTTTGCCAAGGAGATCAGCTGGGAGGTGTGGGAGGGTCCCTTGAGATATTGGTGAAGGGAAGCTGATATTCTGGTGGTGGTGTGGTCATGGAATATTGCATGACTGACATTATTAAAGTATTATAAATTGGGGTGCCTAAATCATCATCATCATCATCATCATCATCATCATCATCATCATCATCCCATTGATAGTCGAATTTCTCGAGTTCTTTCAGTAACATCTTGATTCGTCCTAGCCCTGAGATTTTAGAAGTCTCTCTATTCGTCCTTCCCAATAATGCCTCATTGGAGGCTCTTTCAGGGTCAGGGGAATGAGACCCAGTATTGTTACTGGTTTTGGCATATGAATACACTATGGGGACCTTGCGAGGCTCTCCCATGTGGGCAGGAAACTCCCAATAGCTTGCCAGGTTGTCCCAGAGGGAGAAGTAAGGTATAAGATATCACACACAGCCTTGAATCGGCTGCATACTTCCGGGAGCTTGCTTAATTGAAAATGGAGAAAATATGTGGTTTGGGGACTGTGACTCAAAGAGAACAAATCTTACTGCATGCAAAGTCCTGAGTTCAATCTGTGGAATGACATCACCCCCCCTCCCATGCGCGGATGCGCACACACACACACACACACACACACACACACACACACAAATACACTAGCATCAATTAGATGCAGTCCTGGTATCCCCAGTGCCCTAGTCCTGAGAAGCACAGTGCTGGCCCAAGTCCTACATCAGGCTTGTATTGCTAGGCTGAGCATCACTGAAGTGGCCTCTCTAAATAAAGGAAAAGAGGGGGAGGCACCGGCCCCTCCTGCCACCGAGATGTGATCCCGGAGGCCGAACGCGTGTGTGGCCCCTTCACAGCTGCACAAGCATGAATCCAGACCCAGGTAAACCACTTTCGACATGGGCAGCTCCTTGCAGAATGTCTCCAGCCTGAGAACTAAGCCATGACCCCATGCCTGCCCAGGAGGGGAAAGGTATTTCTCTCTCTCACCTCTCCCTTTCTGGGGATGAAGGGTGTGGGGACCGCCATATTATGATGGCCACAGATGGGGTTTACAAGCTTGCAATGATCCAATATCCAGAAGAAATCTCCCTGGACTTAGTTGCTAAAGTACAGAAATCCAAAACCTCATGTCTCTTCACAACAGGTCTGACTCTAGTGGGGTACTCCTTAACAATAATGGTGAGGTTTGTGTTGAAATATTGAATGTAACCAAAGTAAATAGAAAGTAAAGTGAAATTTATCAGTTACAAGGTGGGGGGGTGCGGGGGTGGGCGGGATGGGAGGTGTACTGTGGTGTTTTTTTTGGTGGTAGGATATGGGCACTGGTGAAAGGATGGTTGTTTCAGCATTGTATGACTAAGACTTAAGCCTGAAAGCATTGTAACTTTCCACATGGTCATTCAATAAAATAAAATTCTTATTAAAAATAATAAAAAATTAAAAAATAAAAAAGGAAAAGAGGGGCTGGAGCGATAACACAGTGGATAGGGTGTTTGCCTTGCACGCGGCTGACCCGGGTTCAATCCCCAGTACCCCATATGGTCCCCTGAGCACCACCAAGGGTAATTCCTGAGTGCAGAGCCAAGAGTAACCCCTATGTATCTCCAGGTGTGATCCCCCCAAAAAAAGGAAAAGAGAAAAAACTTGGGGTAGACTAGAGAAATAATACAACAGGTAAGAAGCTTGCTGTGCACACCACCAACTGGGGTTCTATCCTCAGCACGGTGTATGATCCCTGAGCCCACATGGAGAGATGTCTGAGCACAGTGCAGAGGCTAATCCCTGAACACTGCCAGGGATGGTCCAAAGAAGAAAGAAGAAAAAGAAGGACGCAGAGGCGGAGGAATGAAGACTTGCTGGAGACTGCTGAAGAAAGCAAGAAGCTATATGGGCCGTGATATAAGATGTCAAAAGAACTCAGACCTCTCAGATCTAAGAGGACATGCTCGTATGGTTTACATGGTGACAGGCCTGTGCAGTAAGGCGGATCCTTGAGGCTTTCAGTAAAGACAGAGAGAGAGATGAAAATAAAAGAGCCACAGATGTTCTTTGCTTTATTCACATTGTAAAATGGCAAAACTCACATTGTAAAATCCCAGCCTAGCTTCTTAACAGCGTGCAGTGGGAAAGCGTCTTAGCTATACTACATAAAGCATCACTTATTGAAAATGTTAAGAACTCAGGAAACCACTGGAAGACTTGAAAGCTGCACAGGATACGGGCAGCATGAGGGTCAGGACTGGCAGTAGGAGATGTCCTGTAACAGGTGGCATCTAAAGTCGGCCCCAAAGAAATGGAGAGCAAAGAGACAAAGTGGAAAAACACCAGCTTTCCTGAGCAGGGAAAGTTGTTCCTTTTTTGTCCCCCCACCCCGCCAAAAAAGAAAATTACCTAAAGTAAACACAGCCATTGCTCAAAAATCTCTGGCTTATATTTGCAAATGAGGTAGTGTGCCTTAGGGGCCAACCCCAGGAAGGAATGCATTGGCTGTCCTGGTGTCCACAGACTATAACCCACGCTTCCTTAAATTATACTTCCCTTTTCTCTCTTACTATGCGAACTGCTTCTTGTAACCTTGCAGACAAGATGTCTCTCCAAGCCATGAGTCTGCCATGCTCCAATCTCTTGGCTTTTTGCTGAATAAAGCTCTTACTCTACCCATCACCATTTTTTTTTTGCTTTTTGGGTCACATCCAGCAATGCACAAGGGTTACTCCTGGCTCTGCACTCAGGAATAACCCCTGGCAGTGCTCAGGGGACCATATGGGATGCTGGGAATCGAACCTGGATCGGCTACATGCAATGCAAACGCCCCTACCGCTGTGTTATCGCTCCAACCCACCCATCACCTTTTCTTTCAACTGACTGACCCTGAAGTTAGAGGGCAACAAGAACTTCGTGGTTACTTTATTACAGGGGTGACTAGCTGCCCACTACCCATTTCATATATGTGTCACATACACATGACTCAAGGTCCCAGACGAAATCATTCATTGTTCAGACAAGGTCACTGGTTTCAAGGAAGAGGCAGCTCTGATGCACTGATTTCCCTAACTAGAGGCATATTAAGCCATAGCTCCATCACAGCTACTCAGTCTAAGGAAAAGAACGCGGGGCGGAGAGCGTGGAAGCAAACAAACAAGAAACAGCTCCACCCTTGAGTCTGCAAGGGACACTGAGTGTGGAGGACATGTTTAGAAAACTGCTGTGGTAGTCCCTGGTGGAAATGGCAGCAAGACCCAAGTTCAAGGGAGTCTGCCAGGAAGTGAGCCTATATCTTAGTCAGTGTATGAGAGGATGCTTCTGAACACAAAAATGGCATCTGTCACATGACTTGGCAGCTGAGCCAGGCCCCATGCACTCTAACCTGAGATTTAAAGGCAGTAAGTAAAAAAGCGAGGAAGAGGAGGATGAGGACGATGAGGAGGAGGAGGATGAAGAGGAGGAGGAGGATGAAGAGGAGGAGGAGGAGGAGGAGGAGGTATTGCTTTATGACTATTTGGGGAATAATGGTCAAACAATAATTCTAGACATCAGGACATCAGAGCACTGAGTTAAACCTGATGGGAGTCTTCCTCCCCACCTCCTCCACCCACCCCCCCCCCCGTTTCCTATGTTGTTGCAGATCACTGTAGATTGTGCTCCCCTGCTAGGGCACTTCAGAGAAGCAAGAGTGTCTACACAGCTGCAGCAGCCCTGGGAAGAGATGTGGGTGGACACACCGGCATCCAAGTCCCATTCAAGTTCCAATGAGGTTACTGTTCTTAGTGTGACCTTATTAGAATATGTAGCACAACAGAGAAAATAAATCCAGCACCTTCACCAAAATACACACGGCGTAGGGAACCCTGCAAAGGGTGTGTTAGTCAGAGTGTGGAGGCCCTCCCCTGTTTTCTATTCATTGAGTGATCTTAGATAAATACCAACAGATTCAGTTTTCTAGATAGTATATTGGAAACCACAAGTTGCATGGTTTTTTTTTTTTCATGGAAATTAAGTGAGACCAGAAAGTCAAAGACCATATTGCATGCAGTAGTGCTTACTCCTGGAAAAGTAAGTATCTGGGACCGGAGCAATAGTACAGCAGGTAGGGTGTTTGCCTTGCATGCTGCTGATCAGGGTTTGATCCCTGATGTTCCATATGGTCCCCTGGACATTGAAAGGAGTAATTTCTGGGAGCAGAGCCAGGAGTAACTCTGAGCATCACTGAGTGTGACCCAAAAAAGCCAAAATAAGTAAATGCATTTCTGAATAACATCTTTACACAATGCTAAAACTTCATTAAGGGCCTCTTCCACATAGGCACAATATAGAACAACTCAGCAGCCAGGCATCCTAGGTTCCGATTCTGTGCCTTCGGTTAGTACCTAGCTGAATCTGGAGTCTTAGGCATGTCCCTCAACTTCTCTGAACTGAAGAGGCCACAATTCGGGAGGGAAAGTGGGGACAGTGATGGAAAATGTACACTAGTAGAGGAATGGGTATTTGATCATTGTATGACTGAAACTTAGTCATGAAAGCTTTGTAACTGTATCTCACAGTGATTCAATAAAAATAAATAAATAAAGAGGACACAATTTTGTTATTACTTGCCTCAGAAAATTATAGAAAATTAGATCCCATCTCCACTCTTGAGCTTTTACTCTTTTGCTATATACTCTTAAGTAAGCCTCTCCCTCACTTTCTCTACACACACACACACACACACACACACACACACACACACACACACAAACATACATACATCGAGAAAATTAACTGACAGAACACATAAATCATTTGGAACAATATCTGACATATACTAAACTTTCAAAAAAGATAAAATACTTTTGTCTCTATTATTATTGATACTATACTAGCCTCATTTTCCACAATGATGTTGGGGTCTCAGTAGCCGGCCTGAGACTTTGACTAAATCCCCTGCCCCTGAAAGCAAGAGCCGGCCCTGTTTGCAGGGGCCCAGAGGCCCTGCATTCCACACACTCCAGCACTCCACACACAGGCACTCTGGTTGAGGAGAGAATGGGATGAGGGGGTGTGACAGTTAACATTTGCCTGAGCTAGTAAACCTGGCCCTGATTGGGGAATATAAATCAGTAACTAGCATCTATACTGAGCTCCATGAGGTAAACGTGATACATGCATGGAATGTCCCCCCCCCCCCGATTGTGTGTATAAAATCCCCTGTGTAAGAATCAATAAACGGAGTCTGCTTGACCACCAGGCTTCCCTGCTCTGCTCCGTGACCCTCTTGTTCAGTTTCTTTCTCGGCAGTAGGAATCCCGCGGTGAGCAGAGGGCCAGAACAGCGGCTTCTCCCCTTCCCACTCCCTCTCCCATAGGGAGCAAGTCCGGTGACTTCGGGGCTCATACTCCAGTGTGTCGGGGTTGACGGGCCAGGACCCCGACAAATGCCCCATACACAATATGAAGAAAGACCTACCTCCCTTCAACACATTCCTCTCAAGATTTAGATCAACTTGAGTTAAAGACATAAGGAGTGCTCAAAGATGCTAATCTTATGGACATGAAAAGGGGAAAAAATAACAGGAGATGAGGAAAGAGAGGTGAAAAAACTTGGCAGATGGGGTCCCAAATCAGTCACATACTGGTTTTTATTCCAGAATGTTTCAGCCAAGCCCCATGGTCTAAAACAGTGTTTTTCATTCTAGACCAATATGGTTTCTTGTGGGCCTCAGGATATTCCAAGGGGCCACAGGTGAAAATCACAGAAATGAAGGGGCTCAGCACGGGACCAGGAGATTCACTATGAGGATAGGGGCCACAGGAAGAAAAAGGTCATAAAGTGGCCACAGTCAGGAAAATGTCGAGAAACACTGGTCTAGCTTTCATCTAATTTCCTCTAAATGTGACTGACTTTTGGAGGCAAATATTAAATTAGTCCTCGTAAGTGTGAGAAATGTTACATGAGTATTAGACTGGGTAGACTTACAATCAAGATTTAAGGAAAGAGTGTCTGATTTTAGAGGAAAATGGTTTCTGTGGAATGATTAATGTAGTAGAAATGTATATTTAAAAAATAAACAAAATTATCTATACATTCAAAAATTCCCCCAAAGTGTCTGATATCAAGACTGCTTACAAAATATGGTAAAGCCTTGAGATATATGTATATATATGAAGAAAAGAAGAATCTAGAATAATAAAAGACAAAGCTTTAAAATAGCAAGATTACCAAACCCAACTGCTTGCATATTTTCAGGCTTTTAAGTAATGAGTGAAGGAGACATTTAGAATCAGACAATTGAAAGAAGAGGGAAAAAAAGTTCCAGACGATGGTAAAATTACTAAACATATAACAAATTCAAAAGGGAGAACACACAAAAAAACATGTCATTTTGGAATACTTGGGTGTCTGTTGTCTTGAACATCTTTGAGATCAGTGAGGCAGAGATATTCAAGGAGACAGCGGGACTCAGAATCAACTCATCTCCATGAGCAGACTGATATTCAAAGAGGAATGGAGCAGAAGTCTTTGTTAATCATAATAAAGAATTTGCTGTATTCAAATGAAATAACAGCAAAGTGGAAGTATGCCAGGGCAATACCAGTTTTCCAAGCAGGAATAAAGGGAACGCTAGGAAATTACAGAGCCTTCATCTCAATGTCTGTAATTTGCAAAATAATGGAAACAATAGCAGGGTAAGTTTGCCAAATGCATTTACAAATGAGTATCATTCCCTTTAATCAAGCTAGAGATAACCAACAAGGCTGGATAGAGGATTGGGGGTAGATAAATCTATTTTTTTTAAATGGGCCTATGACACAATTAATAATTACTTATGACTTATTTCACTTTAATGTCCACATTATGCTCACACCGTAACGTCTAATGTACCATTATAGAAGGGAGTAAGAGAAAAATTAAAGCAAAGAAAAATCAAGTCTACATATTGTCTCCATTATTTGGAGTGTACTACTGGTCTCTTTGCTTAACATCAAACTGTGGCATTGATCTAAAAGATAAAAAGAACATATAAAACATTCTCCCAGGAGTGAATCAAAACCACCTATGGTATATTTATTTCTAAGGAGCACCAAGACGGTTTGTTCCTTGTCCTCTTTTATGATCCTGCTCATAAAACATCCTTCTGTGTTATTTGATACTCTCTATTTCCTTGCTGAGTCTCTCTCTGCACCGCAGACCAGTGAAATCATCAGAACAATGGCAAACCCTTGGCCTTGGCTTACAAAACTCAGATAAACAAGCAGAGCCTGCAGAGGCGGGGGAAGAGAGATGGATTAAAAGTAACAAAGGACACTGTGGACCAGATTGAACACTTCAATGGTGGTGGCAGGCAGAAACTTTGTAAATCAACATCACACACATTTGCACTAATGCAAACATGCAACCTAAACTATTAAAAAATAGATTAAAGACAAAGAAAACGTTCTTCTCTTTAGACCCTTTGCTGCAATGGAAATCTATTCCCTATCGTCTAGACTTCAATAAAGATCAAGCAGACAGTGTTTACCTAATAATGGAAAACCGAAAACCGGCATTCATCCACCACTGGCAAAATCTAGATTCAGTCATTTTTACCACATTTTTTTTGCATAGCTTTATATAAGTTAACCAAATTCATGTACCCAACGTTTAGACAAAGTCTGGAGTTTTTGTGCGTGCACTCGCACACATACACCACACACACATACACCACACACACATACACACACACATACACACACACACACCTTTTTACATTGATTTATATTTTTGCAACTTCAGAGGAAATTTGCTCTTCCTTTCATTGAAAGCAAAGTCTCTATCACTGCTCTAGGATCTTTTCCCTTCCATAGGGGTTATTTTTATTCTTTATCTTTCTTTTCAACAGACTCCTTCCCCTTGAGCTACAATGTTGAAGACTCTAAAACCCTTCCCCAATAACCCCTACTGACATATCTCTCAAGGCTTTCAGAGTCACCATTTCTTAATGAAATAATCTCTACCATCATTCCAGTTCTTCAGACCAAACCCTATAGCTCATCTCACATTCACAACAGTGCAGAGGAATAAAGCTTCCCACCCCCAAAGATTTCCAGCAATTTCCTCATTACAACATCCTTATACAGCTTTTTTTTAGTCACTTAGTAAGCTTTCTCTCTGAGCTACTCCTCCGGAATCTGAGAACCCTACCTTATCCTGTTTTGTCTTCATTTAGAAGTCTTTCCCACCGTCAATTTGCACTACATTCCTATGAGCGACCCATTGTTCCATCTTGAGTTCTCCCATCATTTTTGCTTTGATTTTCACCCTTTCTTAGTTCTAAAAAATAAACTCTGGAAGTGTTTATGTATCAGTTCTGTTTTTACTTCTGCTCCAGACACATTTCCCACTCTCTTCTGAAAATGTCCCTAAAATACCTCTTACCTCCTTCCCATTTAAATGACCTTTTTCAGTGCTGCTCTTCATACGGACCCTCTTCCTTCTATAGTCTATCTAGCTAATAGCACCATCACTCAGTTTTTCTGAGACAGAAATCTCGACTTCCTTATGTATTGCCCCCTACTCTTCTACATATCCAACCAGAGACGAATGGCTTCCCATTTTCTCCTAAGCCCTTCTTATGCTTAGCTACTCCATGACCACTCTAATTCCCTCGCCCTGTCCAAGGTTCTTACCTTCTACCCATATTTCCGACTATAGGCCTTCATAACAGCAGTGCTCCCTGTGCTCAGTGCACTGGTCCTCTGTGTTTCTGCCCCAGTGCCTTGCTACTCATGGTCTCTACCCCCATAAGTAGAAGGTAGCTGACCCCATCAGCTCCAACAAGGCATTCATGATCTCCCCAGTGCTGTTTTCCCCAGCTCTTTCATTCATCTCAACAAGCACTTCACCCTCAGCAATATCGTCCTTTGTCTCTTTGCTCCAACCCAATGCCCAAAATGCTCTTCAAAGTCCCAATTGGAAGTAAACTCTCCCATAAAGACTTCTACAGTCATTCTGGCCTTTGTGTGTGTGTGTGTGTGTGTGTGTGTGTGTATGTGTGTGTGTGTGTGAGAGAGAGAGAGAGAGAGAGAGAGTAGAAATGGGAAAAGAAAAAAATCCTTTTTCTGCCTGTGAATCTTTGACATAGTTACAATGTTGACTTATTACTCTAAACTGTTAATATTTGTTGATGTGTCTGCCTCCTCTCTCGGACTCTGAACTTCTTGAGAGTAGAGTCCAGACATTTATCTTTACATTCCCACTGGTGCTACTAGATAGAGTAACTAAACCGAGTTCAACTGAACTGAAGACAAGAAGTGTTTTGATAAGTGCTCAAGGCTGTAGCGAGCTATTGATTAATTTTCTTACCTCCCACATAACATATGAGCAGTCTGAGATATGGGACAGTGTTGGTTTCCCCATCTCTGAGCTCAGTATTAACAGTATGCTTGAAAATGAACAGTGGTTGCTCTCTTTTAGGATAATAGACAAGCCCTCCTTATGACTGCTTAAAAAAAATCTACGATTTTTGCATAAGAACATGAATATTTACATATTGGTGAAAACATAAGGAGAGTCTGACCAGCTCACCCGCTTCCCTGAGAACTCTGGTGATGATCACTGAAACCACCTGGGGAGGGAGGTTTATAGGAGAGCGGGCAGGGCACTTGCCTTGCATGCAGCCAACTCAGGTTTGATCTCCAACATTCTCTACAGTCCCCCGAGTCTTCCTGGAGTACAGAGCAAGCCAGGAATAAAATGAGACATAAAATAATAATATTATCTGGTATGCTTGCCACATCCTTCTCCCAAATTATGCCGTAGCTCATTCAGTGAGGAATAAACTTAGTCTGGGTGGGAGCTACACAGAAATTATTGATAATAACTTTAGACTTCTCTGAGTCTTGGAAATGGATAATAAGGTAAGGCTCATCCTGGAGTTCAGAGCAAAGAGTAAGAAAAGTTTAATGTATGATGAAATCAGTGAAAGCATGTAAGAAGGTGAAGAAAGAAAGAAAAGAAAGAAAGAAAGAAAGAAAGAAAGAAAGAAAGAAAGAAAGAAAGAAAGAAAGAAAGAGAGAGAGAGAGAGAGAGAGAGAAAGAAAATGAGGGGAAAAATGTAGAGGTAGAGGAGGGGAGAGAAAGACAGAAACAAAGACACTTCTGGGCCAGGTTCCTGAGGCCCAGACTCAAGGATCTGAAGTGGCCTTGTGAAGAGTTTCCTCCATACACTTGGCTCATCTATAGAACAGCTAGAGTGACTTCAGAATATAGAGAGTCTGGGTGTTCGATCATTGTATGACTGAAACTTAGTAGTATCTTTTAACTATATCTCATGGTGATTCATTAAAAAAATAACAAATAAAAATAAAAGTAGTCGGAAAAAATATAAAGAGTTACAAAGATTTCTCAGAATTCAGGGGTACAAACTGTGATCTGAGAAGCGCTCAGGTTCAAACCCCAGCATCATGCAGCCCTCAAGCACCAGTGAGGTGGTGATCCCTTGCACTGATCCCTCGCACCCAGGGCCCAAGCAACTCCAGTCCTCAGGGCTCACATTCCAGGGCCTGGGCAGGTTGGTGGAACATGACAGAGAGGCGCCAGCATCCCTGAGAGCTGCTTAGGAAGTGGGAACGCCCCTCTCTCTCCTCTCTCTGCATTATATATATGGCTGGAGGGATAACGTAGCAGGTAAGGAATTTGCCTTGCACGCAGCCGACCTGGGCTCGATTCCTCCATCCCTCTCGAAGAGCCCAGCCAGCCGAGGAGAGTATTCTGCCCGCACAGCAGAGTCTGGCAAGCTACCTGTGGTGTATTCAATATGCCAAAATCAGTAACAACAAGTCTCACAATGGAGACATTACTGGTGCTCACTCGAGCAAATCTGATAAACAACGGAATGACGGTGATACAGTGATACAGTAATATATCTATATACATATATATATGTGTTCACACATATGCACATTTATCCTGGTAATGATTGTACTGGACTCCTTCTAATTTTTCATTCTATAATATTCCATTAGCTCAGACCTTGGGGTATGATGTCCTATATAACTACATGCGCCTCTTCCTACCACCATCCTGCCCTGATTGTTCTTTTGTAACCTGGGATGGTAACTTTACTGCTTAGAAAACTCATTGTCTATCCCTCCAAAGTGAGCCTTGTGTTACTGCCCATCAGTGTTATTTGCATGGGGCAAAACACATAGGTTTGTTGAGGAGGAAAAAGAGAGCAAAGTGTCTCTCTCTTATTGGTGCTGTGACCGTCTGAGATTTTACTTGCAATGACTGGTCTCATGCCTTCAGTTTTCCCATTAGATTTTTTTTCCTTCCGACTAACAAATGTCTTCTCTCAGCGTGACACTGGTCACGGTCTGCTAAGGTAAGGGGCTCACAACGATTCTCTGTGGTGCTTAGGACATGGCCACAGGCATACTGTGGGGCAGGAGAAGCTAGAAGTGAAAAGTCACCCACCAAAGCAAGTATTTTGAAGCTTGTTATTGGGATAAGGGTGAGGGGGAATCACAAACATGGAAATAAATTTTAATTATGCAACTCATTAACCAGGTGCTTCTCTGAGGAACCTGTGCCTCCTTCACATCTCTAGAACCAAAGGAGAAGTGATTTCCTCCTCTTTCTCCCTCACAAGAAACATACATCACAGTCTTCTGGGAATCTAGTTCAGCAAATTAAGTAGAAGAAACGTGTTCTACTCTCTATGATTCCGCCAATAAGTGAATCTGTTCGTCCCCTCTATGGTCCTGATCAGTTCCACTGAGTGTGGGAAAGAACTTAGTACAGAGAAAAAAAACACATGATCGCCCTCTCATTTGGGTGCCCATGAATGCGTTCAGTGTTCCCGTCTGAGTGCCCACCATCCTTACCCTTACTAAGAGCATTTGAAGGTTCGAGGAAAACTCCGCGGGGGAATTAAAAAGTTACATTACTGTGTGCCTTTGAACCTTGATATCAGACGATCATACATGCAAAGAAAGTGCTCGGCCATTCAGAGAAAGCCTTTCCTCCCTATGAGAAGCCTAAAAGATCCCTGAATGTGTCAAAGACTTCAGGGCTGTACCTTATTCCAAACCCAGGGTGACCCTCTCCAGCTCTGCGGAGGCCGCCTTCAAGCCGCAAGTTTCTCCCTCTCTGAGCTGGCAGCCGTTCAAGACGCCGCCAGGGCTTCATACTCTGGTAACATGACTCAGTTTTTCACAAAGCTTTGCCTTCTCATCCATTATTGTATGAAGTCCTGAGAGTATTCTCTGTCCTCTCCGAAAGCCGCTTCAATCCTCTCCACCCAAACAGCAGAACAGCGGAAGGTCCAAAAAGAGCTCCGCATCCCAAGGCTCCCGAGGAAACTGTCCAGACGGGGGTCTGGGTTCCTGCCTTTAACCGACGGGGCAGCAACGCCGTGGGGCATCTCCAGGACAGACCCCGAGTACACAGGGGACACGGGCCTGGTCCCCTCCGTGGCGCCAGGCCATCTGGCTGTCGTGGCCACTGCTAGGACCTGGTAACCAGGCAACGACAAAGGGTGAGAACGCACAAGGGTTCTATCTGGACCCCACGGCACAGACCACTGAGGGGTCTCCGGCGGGGGCTGTGACAGGCAGACCTCGGCCTGCCGGCTTCAGTGTCGGGGCTGGTGATGCCGGGAGTTCACCGACCTTTGTTACCTTTAAAACAAATCCCCCCTAAGAAATCATTTTTAGGGCCCCGAGAGGTAGTTCAGTAGGTAGGGTGCTTGCCTTGCATGGCGCTCAACCCAGGTTCAATCGCCAGCACCCCACAGATGGCCCGAGTCCCGCCCAGAGTGATTCCTTCTGATCATAGAGCACCGCCAGGTGTGACCGAGAAACAAACGTAAGAACCATTTTTATTGAGGTATTGAGATTTATAATACCGATAAACACACTCTTCATATGTACATCACTCCAACACTGCATGCACCACCAAAGATGTCACTTTCCTCCACAAGGGTCCCAAGTGCCCCTCACAGAGACCACCCCCCATACAAGCTCACTTAGACAAAATCTTTCATTTTGATGACTGATCATTTGTTCTTCTCTTGCTATATTTCTTTTCTTTCCCCCACAAAAGGAGAAGTGTGTGTGTGTATGTGTGTGTAAGTAGTGTGATATTTTTTTAAAATGTTTTATTAGTGAGTCACCATGAGGTACAGTTGCAAACTTATGAACTTTTGTGTTTGCATTTCAGTCATACAGTGATAGTTTACCCATCCCTCCACCAGTGCCCATTCTCCTCCACCAGTGTTCCCAGTATCCCTCCCACCACCCCCACCCCATCCCCCACCACCCCACCCTGCCTCTGCAGCAGGATATTCCCTTTTGTTCTCTCTGCTTTGGGGTGTTGTCATTTGCAATAGAGGTATTAAGTGGTCTTCATGTTTGGTCTATGGTGCGACATTTTTTTATCAAGGGAACACCAGAGCTGTGCAGAGACAGGTGAATGCCTCAGGGAGTGGCAGGTCATCTTAGGAGAGGGGAGAATTGCACAGAAGGTATCAGGAAACAAAACACTTGAGATCCTGGAGAAAACGTAGTTGGGTGGGGCTTGTACTCTAGAGATGAAAAATTTGAAGGGAGAAACTAAGAGATGGGTCTGGGAGGATAGGTTGGGTGGGGTCTGTTCATTTAAGAATTTGTGGTTTTTTAAAATTTTTTATTAGAGAATCACTGTGATGTTTACCCATCCCTCCACCAGTGCCCGTTCACCTCCACCAATGATCCCAGTATCCCTCTCACCACCCCCACCCCATCCCCCACCACCCCACCCTGACTCTGTGGCAGGGCATTCCCCTTTGTTCTCTCTCCTTTTGGGTGTTGTAGTTTGAAACAGAGGTATTGAGTGGCTGTCATGTCCGGTCTATAGTCCACTTTCAGCTTGCATCTACCAACCCGAATGGGTCCTCCCGACATCCTCTACTTGGTGTTCCCTTCTCTATCTGAGCTGCCTTTTCCCCTAGCATGTGAAGCCAGTTTCCAAGCTGTGGGGCAGACCTCCTGCTCCTTATCTCTACAACTCTTGGGTGTTAGTCTCCCACTGTGTTATTTTATATTCCACAGATGAGTGCAACATAGGTGGGAACTTGTTTTTAATCTCACAAAGATTTTGGCAGATTTCTTGACAGAGGTCAGAAAGGAGAGAATACGCTTTACCGCAAGATGTCTCTCCACTCTCCACTGCAGAGCAAGGATTATTGTAGTGTTTGGAAACAAAAACAAACAGGTAGTTGCCTGGTGTGTGTGAATCACAATAACCAAAAACAGGCCAGTGGTGGTATAAGAGGTGGGACTAGAAACCAAAGGCATTTTGCAGCTGGACTGAGGACCCATGGAAAAGTAGGGGCTCATGGGGGCGGGGTTGTGTGTGTATGTGTGTGTGTATGTGTGTGTGTGCGAGCGCGAGCAATTTCATGAAGCATCCCTCTGTACTAAAGTCACCATTAAAACTTAAACATGGGGCTGGAGTGATAGCTCATTAGGTAGGGCATTTGCCTTGCACGCAGCCGACCCAGGTTCGATTCCCAGCATCCCATATGGTCCCTTGAGCACTGCCAGGAGGAATTCCTGAGTGCAGAGCCAGGAGAAACCCTTGTGCATCACCGGTGTGATCCAAAAAGGAAAAACAAAAAACCTCAAACACGATGAGAATGGGAGAGCCTCCAGTTTGGCCGACATGCAGAGGTTCCAGGAGAGAGGCACCCCCAGTGTGGAAACTCTCACCCATACCCATACACTGTTCCCTATGCCCCTCTTACATCTGGGTGTTCCTCGGTTGCATCCTTTCATAACAAACTAGTGAACTTGTGGCTGAAGAGTTCCGTCCTACTGTAAATTTCTCCCACATGAAAAGAACTTGTCTTGTGGCAATTAGTCCCAGTCCTGAGTCTCCTCATTCTCTCCAAACATCCACCTGTTTTCTACATGTATGCACTGGCTTATTCTGGACATTTCCTATAAATGGCAACAGTGTAAGTAAGGCCTTTTGTGTCTGGTTTATTTCACTTAGCATAATGTTTCAAAGTTCATTTATATTGTAACATAACAATGCTCCCTTCTTTTTGTAAAAATGCAACTACTATGAAGTTTACATAACATAAAATCAACCCTTTTAAAGTGAGCCATGTAGGGGCTGCAGCCATAGCACAGCGGGTAGGGCCTTTGCCTTGCACGCGGTCCACCCGGGTTCGATTCCCAGCATCCCATATGGTTCTCCGAGCTGTATTACTCAGGAGTAATTCCTGAGTGCATGAGCCAGGAGTAACCCCTGTGCATTGCCAGGTGTGACCCAAAGAGCAAAAATAAATAAATAAATAAATAAATAAATAAATAAATAAATAAATAAATAAAGTGAGCCATGTAGTAGTACTTAGTATATCTTCAAATTAGTGAAATCACCACCTCTATCTATTCTAGAATATTTTGTCACCTTAAAAGGAAACCCCAGGACTGGAGCGATAACACAGCGGGTAGGGGCTTTGCCTTGCACGTGGCTGACCTGGGTTCAATTCCTCTGAGTATCCCGCTTGCACGGCCGAGCTTGGCAAGCTCCCTGTGGTGTATTCAATATGCCAAAAACAGTAACAACAATATCACAATGGAGACATTACTGGGTGCCCACTTGATCAAATCGATGAACAACGGGAAGACAGTGCTATTTAAAGGAAACCCCATTCCCATGACCAAATAGTTGTTTCACATTTCCTCCTTCCTCAACACTAAAATCCTTTCCCAGTACTGGGAGTTATCTATCCTGCGTCTTCACTCAAATGCAATCATGTGAATGCAACATGCTACGTCTAGCTTTTTCCTTGCATTTTCTTAATGTTCCTCTTCATTGTAGCATGTACTGGTATTCATTGCCTTTGCAGGTAAGATGTCAGACGGGACTGAGCACCTCCCTACAGCTCCCCAGCTTTCCAGTAGCTTGGCAGTGACACCCACAAACTGCCTCCAGAACCATATCATCTCATCAACGGCCAAGATCCAGAGACTATGAAATAAAGTTCCTGGAAGAGAGTGACACAGAACGTCCTGGAGGGGCCTCTTATACTCCAGCCCACTGATGTACCAAAAGTAGCACACATTTGTTTGGATTTAACACACAAGCTTATAATCTCTCATACAAAAGCTTAAAGGGCTCCAGGATGAAATCCAACAATCTTCACACACTTTCCTCTTATGGTGGTGGGACGGTGCAGGGTGGTGGGATTGGTGTGTGAATATTATCTGTAATGAACTATTGTGAACAACTTTATAAAAGTATAATTAAATTTTAGAAGAGACATTCCAACATATGGGGATACCATAACTTTTAAACATATTCATATATTGATTGACACAGAATTTTCTGTCTTTTGGTCACTGTCCAAACAGCAGATAAAACATGAGTTGGTGAGAATGTAAATTGGAACACGTACACATTCATATAGGAGCATAAAATAGTGTAAGTGCTCTTGGAAATTGGTAATTATTTAAAATGCTATATACAGAATGGAATTGTTATATCATATGGTAATAACAATTTATCTGCATTCTCACCAATTCAAACATTTTTTTCTTTTGGTTGTTCCCATCTTCGTAACTACTGAAAGCACCTCACCCTCATGGTAGAGCCTGGCAAGCTACCCATGGCGTATTCAATATACCAAAAACAGTAACAACAAGTCTCACAATGGAGACTTTACTGGTGCTCACGAGCAAATTGATGAGCAACGGGATGACAGTGATACAGTGATACAGTGATCTTAGTAGTGTGAAGTGATATCTCAATGTATTCTCAAAATGAACACATTTTCCTAATAACTAATGATGTTAGGCATCTTTGTATGAACATATTTGCATATCATTGGAGAAATATCTATTCAAATAGATAAATCTTTGCCCTTTGTGAATTGGGGTGTTTATTTTTATCTTGCTGGGTTCAAAGTGTTTTTATTTATCAAGATACTAGATCTTTATCAAATAAAAGATCTGCAAATATGTATCACATTCTATAGATTGTCATTTAATTTCTTGGTAATGAGCTATAACACTAATAATGCTTTTATTTCATTGTTAATTTGCATATAGTTGTTCTGTTTAGCAATCATTCCATGTAGGTCACTAAAATTTCTTACATTTACTATAATTCAATAGACAGTTTAGTCTTTAAATTATATAGAAAAGAACTTAAAAATTACATTCAGGGGCTGGATCCATAGTACAGCGGGTAGGGCGTTTGCCTTGCACACGGCTGACCCAGGTTTGGTTCCCAGCATCCCATATGGTCCCCTGAGCACCACCAGGAGTAATTCCTGAGTGCAAAGCCAGGAATAACCCCTTAATCCCTGTGCATTGCCAGGTGTGAAATAAAAAGCAAAAAAAAAAAATGCATTCAACTTAATACCGGTGATACTGGCACACATCAAAAGGAACAGAAACAATCAATGCTGATGTGAATGTGAGGGAAAGTAATCATCATTCACTCTTTGGTGAGAATGTCTATTGTTTCAGCATCTTTAGAAAACAATACGGACACCTCTCGTAAACTAAGAATTAAACTTCTATATGATCCGGCAATTCTATTTCTTGGTATAAACCCAAGATCGTCAAAGTATTATTTTGAAAAGACATTTTGAAAGGCATTTCTATGTTCATTGCAGCACTGTTCACAATAGCCAAAATCTGGAAACAATATGAGTGTCCAAGAACACAAAACTGGATGAAGGAACTTGCTGGGGCCAAACATTTGCCTTTGCATGTCACCAACCTAGGTTCAATCCCTGGTATCACATACAGCCTCCTGAGCACTTCTAGGAGTGATCCCTGAGTATGAACCAAGAGGATGCCAGAAAGAAGAAAGAAAGAAAGAAAGAAAGAAAGAAAGAAAGAAAGAAAGAAAGAAAGAAAGAAAGAAAGAAAGAAAGAAAGAAAGAAAGAAAGAAAGAAAGAAAGAAAGAAAGAGAAAGAAAGAAAGAAAGAAAGAAAGAAAGAAAGAAAGAAAGAAAGAAAGAAAGAAAGAAAGAAAGAAAGAAAGAAAGAAAGAAAGAAAGAGAAAGGAAGAAGGAAGGAAGAAGGGGAAAGAAAAGAAAAGAAAAGAAAAGAAAAGAAAGAAAAGAAAGCTGTAGCATATATACACAATGGAATATTACACGACTATTAAAATAAAATAAGGCTAGAGCAATAGCCAGCAGGTAGGGCCTGGCAAGCTCCCCGTGGCGTATTTGATATGCCAAAAACAGTAACAAGTCTCACAATGGACACGTGACTGGTGTCCACTCAACAAATCGATGAGCAACAGGATGACAGTGACAGTGATGACAGTGACAATGATAAAAAAAAAATAAAATCATGCAGCTTGCCACTACATCACTGAAACTAAAAGGTATAATGCTGAGTGAATTCAGTCAGAAGAGTAACAGGTACAGAATTATCTCTCTTATATGTGAGATATAATTAAAAAATGAGAGTAAAAAATGATCAAAGGCAACAAAGTCTGAGAGTTGATCTGCATAACTAACGTTCAAAGTGGGGGAAGTGGCAAGGGGGAAGCTGGAACTGGGCTAAAGGGAGGGGAGCCTGAGATAACGGTGGAGGGAAGTGGTGTTGGAACACTTGGCCTGTGAAACCCCATCACGCACAGTATTGTAAACCATGGTACCTTAACAAATATTTATTTCCGAGTGTGCATTCATACTGATCTTTATATCGAATCCTACAATGACTTTTATCAGAGATCTTTATTTCTTTATTTTTCACTGATCAGCTAGTCTTTTGTTTTAGCCTGGAGGGTTTTTTACCCACAGTAAATTTTCTATTTATCTGGGAATAACTTATTTTCTTTTCATTTTTGAAAGACACTTTTGTCAAATGTGGGATTCTTGTTGATTGTTATTTTGTCAAGTACTTTGATTCTGGTAAGAAATTATCTGCTATAGAATTGAGGATCAATTGGGTGGAAAGTTATTCTTTTTCTCTCAACTTTCTTAAGAGTCTTTTACTTAATCTTTTGATAGTTCAAGTATAATGCATCGCAGTATGCATCCCTTTTAAGTTTAATCTACTTAGAGTTCATTTAATAGTAAATGTACACATAACATTTTCCATAAAATTTTAATTTTTCTGACACTATTTTTTCCTAATATACTTTCTACTTCTTTTCCCTTTCCTTCTAGGATTGGAATTATGTATGTGATGGTGTCCGACAGGTTTCTTAAGAGTATTAATTTTTTTGCTTCATTCTTTTGTTTTTCTGTATGTGCAATTTCAAGTGATTTGTCTTCAAGCTGCTGCTTCTTATACTTGGTCAGAGATAAGTGAATATTTCAATTATTATACTTTTAAAGTTTTAGTTATTATAATTTTTAGCTCTCGATTTTATATTATACTCTTTTTTAAAAAATTACTAGTAGAACTCAGAGGGCCATGTAGGGTGCTGAAGATTGAAACCTGGGTCAGCTGCATGCAAGGCAAGCACCCTCTTCACTGTACTATAACCCCTAAAGATACATTTTCTCTTTTTTAATTGGTAGTATCTATTTAAAAAGACATTCTAATACTTTCCTTTAGTTCTTTAGATAGTTTCCTTTAGATTTTAAACATACTTAAAATAGTTTTGTAAATATTTTTTTCTTTTATTCCTTTTTAAAAACTTTTTAATTGAATCACTATGAGAGAGACCATTACAAAGCTGTTCATGATTGGATTTCCATCATACAGTATTCCAACACCCATCCCTCCACCAGTGTACATTTCCCAGCACCAGTGTCCCCGGGTTCCCTCCCATCACCCCCACCCCCCACTCCCTGCCTGCCTTTATGGCAATGGCAGGTGCTTTTCTTCTCTCTCTCTCTCTCTCTCTCTCTCTCTCTCTCTCTCTCTCTCTCTTATCTCTCTCTCTGTCTCCTTTTGGGCATTGTGGTTTGCAATATTGATACTGAAAGGTTATCTCGAATACCCCTTACCTAGTTTTAACACTCATTTCCTGTCCAGCATGATCATTCCCAGCTATTATTGTAATCATACTGGTCTCTTCTCTATCTTACCTACCTTCCACTCCATAGAAACTTGTGGTTGGTTAGTTCTGACCATTGACCAGTCCTCCTAAGCCCTGTTTTCCCTGGACATGAATATTAGTCTTATGCTATACAGTTTTTATATACTACAGTGAATGCACTCATTCTATACCTGTCCCTCCCCTTCTGACTCATTTCACCCAGCATGATACTCTCCATGTCCATCCACTTATAGGCAAATTTCATAATTTCATTTTCCTCACAGCTGCATAGTATTCCATTGTGCAGATGTGCCATAGTTTCTTTAACCAGTTGTTTGTTCTCTGGCACTAAGGTTGTTTCCAGATTCTGGCTATTGTGAATAGTGCTGCAATGATCATAGGAGTGCAGATGTGTGTTTTTGGGCCCCCAGAGTATGTTCCCAGAAGTAGATGGAAACTACTAGGCCAAATGGGAGTTCAATTTCTAGTCTTTTGAGGAATGTCCATATTGTTTTCCAAATAGGCTGGACCAATCAGCATTCCCAAAATCA
>NC_073303.1:68359864-68361045 GCF_027595985.1 Sorex araneus
GAGTTTTTAAAATGTAGATGGAGTTTTTTAAATGCTCTAAAGCTGCATTTCCCAGCCAGGAGCCACACATAGTTATTCAAACGAAATAAATATTTCAGTTAGATTCTCACCCACATTTCAAGTGCACAACCAGAGTGTAGCAGCTACATATTTGGACACTGCGGATATAGGATTCTTCCGTCATCACAGAGCATTCTGCTGGAAGGTGCTATAAAAGCAGAACAAGACAAAAATAATTCTTTAAAACTATCTTTGGGAGCCAGAGAAATGGGTCAGGGGATAAGTTGTCTGCTTGGTGTGTGACTCACCCCAGCTCGATCCTCTGCACCACATAAGAGAAAGAAAAGAGAAAGAAAGAAAGAAAGAAAGAAAGAAAGAAAGAAAGAAAGAAAGAAAGAAAGAAAGAAAGAAAGAAAGAAAGAAAGAAAGAAAGGAAAGAAAGGAAATGACATCGGTGGACGCCACATATGACTCACTTGAGTCGTGAGGAGAGAAAGATGGTCACTTTCTTTTTTTTTTTTTTGCATTTTAAGTCACACCCGGTGATGCACAGGAGTTGTACTCCTGGTTCTGCACTCAGGGATTACCCCTGGCGTTGCTCAGGGGACCATATGGGATGCTGGGAATCGAATCCCAGTTGGCCGTGTGCAACGGAAATGCCCTACCTGCTGTGCTATTGCTCTAGCCCAAAGATGGTCACTTTCTCCCACTCCGCCTCTGCCACCTGGGTCCAGCTGGGAAAACTAGGACTGGTAAAGTCTGTGATGAGCCCCTGCTCCGCACGGGCCTGAGCCCCACCAGGCCCACCAGGTGGCCGTCAGTCCACACCTGAAGTCCTTCTGATTTCTCATGGAGCCACGGACGGACTCAGGCTGGGACGAGCCTTTGCTCTTTGCAGGAGAGGAGAGAGCAGTTCCAGGCCTTATCCAGGACTTTCAGGGTTCTTGTCTTGTCGCAGAAAAGAATTTCAGGAGTAGACAAGCAGTGAAGCAAAACAGATGTTATTTAGAGGGTTTAAGGTGTGGAGGGAGAGAGGGTGAAAGAGAGAAACATGCTCAACAGAGAACACGGGCTTCTCCAAGGGCGGAGAGAGCCCCTACACACTCCCCAACACTAGACAGGAAAGCATGAAAGGACACATCTCAAGAGGGGAGATGCAGCAATGCACGTGCTCAGGCACC